>NW_001820805.1:60295-62945 GCF_000146945.2 Sclerotinia sclerotiorum 1980 UF-70 | reverse complement strand
GCTCTCGCCATTCAATCCAGTCTCCAAAACCGTATCACCGCCCTCACTTCCCCAACTAGAACAACAAACTCAAAAATCCCCTTTACAAATAGCATCTGAGTTAAAACCACCCTCGAAACCCGAGAAAAAACACTACGATACAGAAACCAATCAATTAGTCCGAGCATTCAATTCCTTCATCAACTCACATCTCGCCTCTATGTTAGCAGCCGAAGAACTAGGTGGACCAATCGTAGGAGAAATGCTCGACGTAACACCCGAAGCCCTCATCGCCGGTTTCAGCACCCAAGGGAAACCCAAAAAACCAAAAGAAAATCCAAATATAGATAAACGTCAACGAAGAATTGATGAAATATGGGGTCCTAAACCTTCACTTGATGAAAATGGAGAAGATGAAGAAGAGGAAGAATGGAATGAAACACGTGCTGCTGGTGCAGAAATGCGGGAATTAGCTGAGCAGTTATTAAATGGTTTATTAGAAGCTGATGATCATGGGACGGATGGATATGTAACGCTTGAGAGGGATAGTGCAGCAGCGAGATTTTTGGTCAGGAGTAAAGTCGCTCAGTATCATTTTAAGGATGCGAGGAAGTTGAAGTTGATTGATTTTGAAAAAGATATTATCTGATAGATGTTTGGTTAGTTATCTTTGGGTAAATGATATTTTATTTTGAGCAATCACATTGTGATCCTAAATCCTGCAATTGTGTTTTTTATAAGATTATCAAGAAAACTGCCCAAGTACAATGATTAATTAAAGTCTAAATCTATGTATCTCCTCTCTTCTCTTCTCTTCTCTTCAAATCAAACTCAAACTCAAATTCAAATCCAAATTCAAATATCTCACTTTAACTCCTTAGTTAAAATCAAGCAGTCCCTATCTTATAACTTAATTATTATATCTTTTTATAAAATTTATATTATATATTGTTAAAAGGAATAGAAGTTACCGGTACTAATCACGTGTCGTGATTAGTAATACGGTTACCTAAACAGGCTAGATTAGACGAACCATAAGCAGGCATATTGGTCCCCTCCGAGGATACCAAGAGGAGATTAATATGCCTACACACGTAGTAATATAGTCAATATAGAGGCCTCTTCCACCCAATCTTTTAATATATATCAAATAATTTAAATTTATTTAATACATTAATGTATATATTCTTATATATCAAATAATTAATAATTTACTAATCATCATTCTATAGAACTTTATATAAATCTTCATATAATATCTTATAATACTAATTTATATCTATATCTACTCCATCCTTCCTCCTCTCCTCCTTCTTTCTCCTCATCTTCCCATTCTTCCCCTCTAGCCTCCTTATACACCTTCTCCCCGACTTTCACCCTCTCTAAACCTCTTTCCTACCACACCTATCAAGCCCATCCTCCCACCAATCAGCAATACAGATCCGATAAATTCATTAGATAGCACACTACCCCCCCCCCCTTTATTTCATTTTCCTCCACTCCTCATCCATCCATGAATCCTTCTTCATCTTCATTTTATCCTCACTTCACTTTCATTCCCCATTCATTTATTTCTCTTAGGGCTGCCCATCGACTCCTCACCCGTCATCTAAAAACTACAAAAAACCATATATCAGAAAAGGAAAACCCTACAGAAATGCAAAGATTCAAAATGAAATCTCTTCTTTTATATAAGATCTTATATCAACCCAATTTTATCTTCTTTCCTATAAACTATTCCTAGATTTACTCTCCGCTATCCAGTCTCTTCTTCCCTCTCATCTGCCCTTCCCCCCCACCCCCTTCTCTCATAACCTCCTCTCCCTCCACTATCTCATCCATTTCCTTTTACACTCCCCATATCCGCATCACCTCTTCCTTCTTTTTAATCAATCTCCTCTAAAGCCATCGATCCTCTTCCCCCATTCTTATTTTATCCTTTTATCCTATCTACATACTAAGTATTTACACTTTCTAATATCTATCAATTTAACTCAGTCGTACATCTTATCCAAGCTATTCAACTGGTGAACAACTCACTTTACTCACTTCAAAAATGACCCCTTTACTAAATACACCACTCCCTACTACATCACTTCCTACCATATCACTTCCTACCACATATCCAGAACAGCACTTGATAAATGAAGAACCTGAATTATGTAAAGAAATAATGCTTAATTAAACATCAAAAATCAAGTTCAAGAAAACTTTTACATTCCCTTTATCTTTATCATCTCTCCCATCCCAGTCCTCTCATCTTCCTCCCCTTCTTCCTCCCCTCTTCCTCCCCTCTTCCTCCCCTCTTCCTCCCCTCTTCCTCCCCTCCTCTTCCTCCCAACCCGACCCACCCAATTACAAAACAAACATATCACACATCACACACCACACCCAAATACTCAATCCCGAATTCAACCTGTTCGAGTTCCAAATCCAAACTCAAAATCCACATTTCAACTCAACTCAAGATCCACACACAATTCAACTCAAAGAAACATCACTCCCCACTCCCCACTTCCTACTCCACCGTACCTACCTACCCGTCTATACTTCTCTCGTCCTCTTCTGTTCTCTTCTCTTTCTTTTCAACTCAAACTTCCATACCATACCACTACCATACCACTACCAAGTCACCGGCAAGTCACAACAACACAACACAAAACAGCAAATT
>NW_001820805.1:58170-59693 GCF_000146945.2 Sclerotinia sclerotiorum 1980 UF-70 | reverse complement strand
TATATCTCACTTAGTCCTTCCGAAACGATGTGGGCGGTGGGACCATCCTTCCCTCCCTTCTTAGAGATCGGCGAACCACCCACATCATCTTTCCCATCATGATTATATTTGGATTTGTAGATCCTGTTTTGTGTTAGATATATTCAATGACCCAGTCTCCTCGAATCTTATTTCCATGCACTTCCCACTTTCTCTTCTCGTCCACCAACACATCAAAGAGTGAAAAGAAATATAAACCTACCAACTATTCCCAATCATACTAATCCCTTTACTCTCCGCCGCTCGATAAAACTTGGCACTCTTCTTCAAATCCTTCTTACACCCCACTCCTTGCGCATAACAAAATCCTGCTTCGGCTAAAGCATCACCATCACCCCAAGCTATTAGACATGTTAGTATTTCTCTCAAATTCGCAACTCTCTTCCGCAGAAAAATTCTCCCAAATTATAAGAATAAAAACTTACTTCCAGCAATCTCAAAACATCTCAAGGCTAGAACCTTATCCTGTTCAATACCCCAACCATTCATATGGCTTACGCCCAATTCATAAATACTAAGCGCAAATTGAGCTTTTCTAGTCTTTCTCTCCAGAACATCAACGGATTTTCCATCCTTTGCTGTATCCTCATCATCCGCGACCTCAAGGCTAGCTGAATCTACAGCTTTTCTCAACCAAGCTACACCTTCTCTCTGATTAGGTCGCATACCCCAACCATGTCTACATGCAAGCGCATACAGAAGCATGCCTGTAGGATGATTCTGTCTAGCCGCTAGACGTAAATGATATGTGGATTTAGTCAAGGATCCCGCTTCATGAAATTCTATAGCTTTCGTAACATGCTCCTCTCCAGACATTTCTGCCGATGGAGCTAGCGAATGTTGCGATCGAGCTTTAATCGTAGTGTTATTAGTAGAGGCGACTGATGGTGCACGATTATCCTTTTGTGCTCCATCTTTATGCAAAACAGGTGGCGCATCAAATGGTGATGGATGATGACTAGGATCTGTTAAGCTTCGTCCCCTTTCAGCCAATTTTGTAGGTTCTGGGGAGCCTTGTTCTAACGTAGGACGTACATCTGGCCTGCGAGAAGTCGATGGCCGAGAAGGAGGTGATGGCGGAGGTCCGCCTTCAATAGTTTGGGTATTGCTCAAGAAAGCAGGTGGTTGCTGCTCAAAGACAAACTGAGATTGTGGTTGACCTTCTTGAAAGATTGCCGAGTTTCTTTGTAACATCTTGCCTCTTGGAAGTGAGAACTTTGAATATACGTAAGAAGGTACAGCACTATCACCAAGGAGATTGTTGTCCGGAAATCCTTCACTATGCATGCTGACGGGAGTATGAGCAGTATCATCCGTGAGAATAAATGAAGGTTGACTGTCAGAAGAGGCTTGTCGAGAAGGTGCCGGTTTGTCCTCGGCTGGATGATTACTGGATCGACTAAAAGGACGAGAGAAGTTGAAGGCGGGCCTGGGCAAACCCGCTATGGTCTACAGAATATTCAGAACTCACCGATGGTGATCGT
>NW_001820805.1:0-53028 GCF_000146945.2 Sclerotinia sclerotiorum 1980 UF-70 | reverse complement strand
GTACCTCCGACATGGCACAAAGTCCTGTCAAGAAACCTGCTAATCTTTTGGCTCGTTCTTCCTTGTTAATAACTTTCATTGGTGAGATATCCTGATCATGATTAGTATACCTTGAAGCATATGAATCTCAAGGAAACTTACATAAGAGAAGAAAACACCTGGAATTCCACCACGCGCATGTAACTTTTCCTTGTGACCTTCAGCCGAATCATCTCCACCGTTGAGACTTCGGCGATGGCTAGTAACGGAATATTGATGAGTTTCGATACTTCCATCTTCAGAATGCCCATAAGTTCCAATATCCACGCTCGCATCATGGGGCGGACTGTTGTAGGTTGTTTCCCAGCCAAGAGGAAGGTAAGAAGTTGAAACCACCTTTACAAAGTACATGAAGTTGTAAGCAGCCTCATGCGTAATTTGTTCCGTGTTATCAAGGGGGTTCAAGTGATGATTGGTCCATGGAATGATGGAATCCGAGCCTAATTTCTTGGTAACCTCCTCTGGAAGCTCTGGTCCAAATCTAAGAGAATGAATATGATGAGAGAAAACATGGCCACCGGGAACTGGGGTATCGAAGTAGTTGTTGAGATCGTGAACGTGCATATTTCCATTGGTAAAACTGCGTCCAGGAGCGATGTGGAAATTTCCAATGACCTTATTTACTCGCAAACCACCCTCAATGCGACAACCTTCCTTGCGTTGTGAATCTAAACGTTCGCCATAATGTTCACGCTCGCATTGTTCTACGTTCTCTCCTCGACCGAAAGCCCATGATACTGACGCATATGCTTCTCGTACTTCGTCACAAGTGTTGCAACATCCTTGCTTCTTCGCATTCGGAGGAGGGGTAGCACCGTAACATGGACCGCAGTAATTGGGATCAAGATGGGTTGCTGCCTCATCTGCATTATGACTACATGATATCAGTCATCATTCAATAGCGCAAGGCAGAAAACATACAGATCCAAAGCAGTAGTATCAATAACTTTACCTCCCTCTTCTTGAGCAGACAATCGAACCTTCTTAACTCCATGCATAACACCAACTTGTTGTTCTCCGGAAACATCCATTACATCTAGTGTTAGAAGTTCGCAAGGAATTTTTGGAAAGGTAATATTTAAATGAATTTCCATCTTTTCACCTAAGAAGCATGACAATTAGTATTTGATGCATGGACCCCTGAGATCCTAAAAAAAAAATGATATACCTCTTCCCTTGTCAACTACAAGCTCAGGATGTACTGTTATCCTCCTGTAATCTGCCCATTCTCCAAAAGCCAGATACAAGACGATTAGCAATGAAGCTATAGTAACAATTCCTCCTGAAGTTGTGCGCACTCTTGCTTCATCGACCGTCTTAGTAAAGGCATCTAGCCTGGTAAATCTAGATTTCGCCGGCATGGTGTAAGATGTTTTGTAAGTTGTATGATGATTGTGTTTAGGCGGAGTAGCCTTGCGGCATAGAATTGGATTTGGAAGATCTCTCAGAAATACATAAATCAAGTAGGTAATTTGAATAGGCCAAGTTTCAATTGATAGTAATTTGTAATTTATGAAAAGTAGAAAATCAAAAAGAATGAAGGATCATATAGGAGGTCTTTAAAAGGCCTTACAGAGAAGCATCCAATTGATTTCAGTGGATAGTGTACTCGGAGTAGAAAGAGGATATTTTATTAGAAAGTGTCAATCGCATTTTCCATTAAGGACAGCTTTCAAATCATTCACTGAACGGATTGGATTCTCGGTTTATTTTAGTGCCGCCCCTCTTGTTGCACTTTTCGAATCTGCAGAGGATCTAGCCCGTAAATGGTAAAGTGTGAAGCCTGTTCATGCAGGGAAAACTAGCTGGGACTTCCGTACGCGCAACACAGACCAGGCCTGCCCGACCTGACCTGATCTGACCTTCATTCTCACGATGGGGTCAATGAGTAGTATGTGCTCTTATCTACAAAAATTCATGGTGTATGACACTTGTGCCATCAAGTGCAAATGTTGTATAGATTCTATGTAAGTGTAATCTAGCTGATACAAATTCCCTTTTTCCGATAGTTAGTCATTAGCTACCTACCTAAGTACAAGTATTACTTATCAGCTATATTAGCTTGTACCTACCTTAGTCATGAGCGTTTATACTTGCCCCGTTCTGCAACTTGCTGCCCCGGACTATCTACCTGCAGCTTGGTTTGGTATATATTAGTGCCTGGGGCATGAAATGTCTGACTCTGGTAGCAGTACTCTAGCCCTCCAACCCTCGGCACAGCCTTGTCGGTTCTTGGTGAGGCTAAGTAATTGATAGAGGGGTTGGAGAAAAAAAAATATAGAATTCCTTAATCACACACTAGATGGACGATCCAAAGATTCTAATCCTACCCTCCAATGTATATAAAATCAGTTACCTAGTAGACACTAAAATTCATGCGCTTAAATGATGCACTCTTGAATCATTTGTACAGCACTACGACCCAACAGGCAAAACCCACCAGGACTAGAGAGTTCCACCTGAATTAGTTTCAGCCTCGCTTACGTTAGCCTTCCATGAAGAACTTCTTCTTACTTGCTTCTTTAACTCTTTATGCCTAGAACAAACCTCTTTTCTTTCACTTCTTCACAATCAACTCAAATCATTGAAAGCAACAAGTTCAACACAAATCAACAAATCCAATACATTCCAAACCTTCCCACACAGTCGTTCGTATTGGAAAAGGAGTACGTTTTTTATCATTTCCCGTTTCTTCTACGAAACACCTACCACTCTTTCGAAAAAATTCGTACCTTCGAGATACGTCATAACAACCAACAACCATTTGGTCGCACACTTTGCGACTTGCGATATTGGACAAACTATACAAAAACAAATAGGACGATCCTAATCAAAAAGACGTCAAGATGATGAACCGAACATCGGCGCCTCCTAGAGGTCCGCGAAATTCGTCTTCAAGCGCAAGAGGTGGTGGTCGCGTGGGTGGTGGGGGTATTTCAAAACGACGAGCGGGTCCTATTCGAGCCGATAAAGATGGAGATTTGGATATGGATACTACCACGGCCGCAAGTGGTCGCAAGAGTGGAAAGGGAGCCATTGGAGGTTCTCTTCCATCTGGACCGCGCGGGCATGGTCGGGGAGGCGCAAGAAACACTAGTCGTGGTGGAGGAAGACTCGACCTCACACGAAACCCACAGGCCATTCTCCGCGGCATGGGATCGCAATCGCAACAAGCCAATGTATTGGTCACTCTTTGGATCAAAGGACTGAAGGGAAGTAAAGCAGCTTTGAATGATGATCAAGGTCTTTCATCATTAGTGTCATTTATCGAGCGCAAGGCTACGACTTTGGAATCCAGGTCGAAGAGATGTGTGAGAGTCAAAAAGGTACGTTCTTATCGCCATGATTTGGGGATCACGAGTGACATTACGCTGTCGTCGTAATATCCCGCTCTTGTCAAGTCAAGCTCACTACAATGAGTAGCGGATCGACACTTTCGCTTTACCACTCCGTGATTCACGGACGATCTCAAGATCATCTACATCTTACTAACTTCGAATAGTCACATAAGAAAGGTGACATCGTTGTTATCTCAGTTACCCCGGAAGATGCGGCCACCATCATGAAGTTGGATGGTTTTGCGTTTGCTGGATCAACTATTGGAGTCCAAGACAGCGAGCCATCGAAGATGTCAGAGCCGAAGGAAGAGTCTGAGGAGGCTCGGTCAACTCGTGAGAAGATTCAGGCGGTTCTCGCAGCTCGATACGATACCAACCTCAAGCTTTTAAACCTCTCGGCCTTGGGACAAGACGAGCAGTTGAGACAGATGGGGATCTTTCAAGACGACACTCTTGTCGCCAAGCTTTTCCCAGTTTTGATGGTTATTTGTAACAAATTGTTCACCACCAAACAAGCTAAGAAAGACGCCATAGTCAGTATTACTTTGACCGACAACTACCTAACCGATCTCTCCAATGTCACTTCATTGGCTTCAACATTTCCTGATTTGAAGAATCTCGATCTCTCCAGGAATCAGTTCGATAGTTTGGAATCCCTAAAATTATGGCGATGGAAGTTCCGACACCTCGAAAACCTCGTCTTGTCAGGCAACCCTATAGAAACGCTCGTTCCAGATTACACAACTGAGATTGTAAGATGGTATCCAGAGCTTCAACAATTGAGTGGCGTCCAAGTCAGAAGTGTCGCTCAAGTTGTTGCAGATCTCGAAGCTATCAAAACACCATTCCCAATTGCTAGCCCATCTTTCCGAGATGTCGGACAAGTTGCTGAAAACTTTGTCAAACATTTCTTCGGGGCTTACGATAAAGATCGCAACACCTTACTTAGCAATTTCTACGATACTAGATCCGCGTTCTCGCTCATGGTCAATATGTCAGCAGTACGAGATCGTGATCACTCAATGCCTGTCCCACCATGGGCGGCATACAACAAATCTAATCGAAATTTTGTCAAATACACACACTTATCTACTAGAATATCTCGGCAATCTACTGGTATTGAGGAAATACAACAAATGTGGAGCGATTTACCTAAAACATTACACCCCGAAATCGCTACACGACCGGACCTATACCTTGTCGAATGTCACCCTATTCCAGGTCTTCCTGATCTTTCTGGACAGAGCGCTGCTGGGGTTGACGGTCTCCTCATTGACGTACATGGCGAATTTGAGGAGGATGTTGCCAATTTTGAAGGAAAAGCTCTTCGAAGCTTTTCACGATACTTCATTCTTGGTCCCGGAGGACCCAATGGGCCCGCTATCAGAGTTATTAGTGATATGCTTTGCCTTAGAGCTTGGGGTCCTTTGCCTCAAATTGCAGAAGTGTTTGTGCCTCCAAAAGTTCCAATTGTTGCGCCGCCTTTTAACACTCTGCCCACTGGCGAGGAACTGAACAAAATACGTGCCGAAAAACTTTCAGCTGAGACTGGCATGAATTTACAATATTCGGCTTTGTGCTTGGAGGAGACGGGATGGGATTTAGATAAAGCCTTTGCTGCTTTCCAAGCCAACATGGCAAATTTACCGGCGGAGGCATTTCAAAAGCCATGATTTGACAAGAAGGGAGAAAGTCATCAACGTCGGAGTTTTTTTTGTGGATTAAAATATTAAGAGGTGAATGAATGGAAGATTATAGCAGCATTGCATGGCGGAGTTTTCTTTTCTTTATGGGTTTTTGGGGTCCGAATCGCAAAACCATTGATCTCATCAAGAAATGATGCATGATCAAGCGATTCTTAGCGCGAATGGAGTTTATGGGTTACATACATACAGTTGTAAAAACGTATGTTTAGCGATTTTTCGATAAAGGGAGGCATACATGCATATTGCATATGGATTATACACATTCATAATTTTGACTGTGTACTCAGCGAGTGAAAGGAAAGAAATTGTAAATAGATTCAAATAGCGAAGTGTCTTAATACATAAATAGCGAATTATACAACTTTAGTTTTCAAATCAAGTCTTGTTTTGTTTTATCTTGTGTGACATGATTTTGAGGATATCTTTGATGTGATTGTATGTATGTCTTTGATATTGATGTCGATACTGGTACTCGTACAGGTACTACCGCTAACTCTAAAGCTGCCAAGTAGAATTTTAGAATTCAAAAGACAATAAGACCTACGGCCTCCAACTACTAGCTTATATTACTGGTCTGGATGATATAAATAGTGTGTAGATTCGTTGGTGTATAATACTATGATATATTACCGCTCCTGCTCCTGCTCTTTCTATTTATTATTTCTTCGATCAATGTATTATTGAAGTGGAATAGAGTAAAGTAAATCAAAAGAGAGGAAAGAAAAAAGAAGGAAAATAAATATAAGACTTGCTGTGACTATTAGTGTAAAGGGGTTATTTCTCGCTTGTATTATCTATAGGATTAGTATAATATTTCCCGCTTTAACATACTCGAGTTATTATTCCACCTATACTTATACTTATTCAACTATATATAATTACATCGCCCAATCGATCATATATCGTGAGATATCAATCCCAAACCACAAACAACACCCAGCATCCACAACCTCCCACAGTTTAAACACCAATACCCCCAAATCAGAAATTCACAAGACCATGATAAAAACACAGGGAAAGGAAACTAATCTTACAAGAATAAACCCGACCGACCGATATAAAAATACCTCATTAATTCTTCCCTCCTTTCCCCTCTTCTTCCTAACCCTCCAGATCCAAGATCTTATGTATCTATCTATGATTTAAATATACATACAATACTCTATATACAGCATAACAGTCCAAACAAACACACCAAACACACCAAGCACATCAAGCATGCTAAATATAATAAATATATAACACGGAATATATCTCAAACTTCCTACTCCATCTCCTCTTTCCTTTTCCTTCAAATCCAATTCTAATTCCAATTCCAAAACAAAACAAGGGGAAACAAAAAAGAAAGAAAGATGTTTTGTGGATATATATTATGTTATACTTATATTATACTTTATACTCATAAAATAAAGTACTTGTACTTGTACTTTCTTTATTATTATTTGAGGGTGATGGTGTGAGAGAGGGAAAGAGTGATATAAGAGTATATGGAGTATTTTTGATACGGTATTTAATAGAAATAAAATAAGATGATGACAATTCATTCATCCATCTATCCATCTAAAGTATACCTAGTATTTATTTGTCAAGTGTGTATGCAGTAAGAATTAATCGATCGATCGATATTGAAATAGATGTGATACAGCTACACACTAGCGAAGTGATAACCAGAGGTTGAAAGGACTAGAGTTTTAGATAGGGGATACAAATACATTACATTCACGTTTATACTTGATATAACTCATCTATAATATCATTCATTATTCATGTTCATGTTCATATTCATACCCATTCATCCAGACCCCAACCATCCATAACAAGAATAACCAACCCAATCCTAACCATCTTAACCCAACCTAATCCAATCCAACCCGACCCAACCCAACCATTGATCATTTCTAGAACATAACTTCATCATGATATCATTCATTCGTAGGTGTAACAACCACCCCAAACCCCCTAACCCTTATTTTACATCCAACCCCATATGCAACGCCAACCACACATGCAAGCTAAATCATTATTTAGCATGCATAACAATCTCCGCATAAACATCATCTGGTATTTTCTTGATGATAGTAAGAGTAACTTCTTTAATCGTATCCGCTTGTAAAGGAGGGAAAGATCGGAGGATTTTTGTAGGACTTTTGATAAATGATTGTTAGCTAATCTATAAATAGTAGAAGAATTTCCTTGAAGAACTTACCTAGGAGAACTCAAGATTGAATTCCTTAGAATGACAAGTTGTGCCACAATACAAAGGATATTAAGATGCGCACCATACGCAAATAAGAAATCCCAAAGACGGAGTACCTCAGGTAGTGGAGGGGTACATGCGCATAAAGTGAGTACTGAAGGGAAAGCATAAATTTCAGCACTCATCCCTTTACCAATTAAATAAAGACTCAATTTAGGATCAACAATGGCTAGCACTTTATCTACCAAAGCGAGTCCCTTGTGAACACCATCCATAGCACCTCTCACATATCCAGGAACTTCAGTTGTTATGAAGCGATGAAAAGCAACAAATGCTTCGGATTCGCTACGAGCAGCATAGAGAAATGGTGCAGCGAGTACATTCATGCCTTGAACATAAGTACCCGGTTCTCCAGCTCCTACATCAGAACCTTCGGTTGTTAAAGTCAAAGCACGAGCTCTAGATCTCATATTTGGTGATTGTGAATCTCGCTCAGGTGAACCTCGAATAGCTGCCTCCATTATCTTTCTATTTTGTATATTTCGAAAATCTGCTCGGGCTTCTTTCGCATCGTGTAATTTCCATGCTACTGCATTTAAAAGTCGGATTAAACTGGCTTCACTGACTCGACGTCGAAATAGAGGATCGGTGGCAAGGGTTCGGAAAGTATCATTTCGGATCTTGGAATATGCAGGAGATGCGCCACGGTGGATGAGTGATAGATATGCGTCAGTTTCGAGAGGAGGGGCATTGAGTAATATTAACCAGATGTAGATGCGCAAAGAGGACTATTAAGGACATCAGTATTTATTGAGACAAATGGAAGAATTGGCATACCATCCCATCACTATCACTCTTCACACCTTGATCCAATATCTTCAGTCTCATACTCTCCAAACTACCAATTATATCTCCATCGGGAGGACCATCTCTAAGTAAACGATCCAACGACATATTTTCTGACGCGGTAAGATTTCTGTTGGCTGTAGGACGCCTAGCCATAGACGTGGGAACCGGGACCATATTCGTCACATCACTATTTGATCTTGCTCTTGAACGTGTTGTTGTTGTTGTATTTGAAGATTGAGTTGCATCTTTTGGCACGGGCGGAATAATCTTTTGTAAAGCTTGTTTGTGTTGTTGTGCGATCAAGGATGGTTGATTAAATGCTGAACCTAATGTGTGGGCGGACTGTAATCTTCGTAAAGCTCGGCGCGGAGATGGTGGTGCAATGTGTGAAGGGGCGAGGGTAGGGACTGGGGATGATTCTTTGGTGGGGGATGAAATTGTCATTTTGCTATGGCATGTTTTGATGGATGAGGAAGATGGTGATGGTGATGACGGTGATGATGATAACTATAATTATAATAATAATAAATACAATTTCAACAATGAAGTTTTGAAATCGAAAATTGTGAATATGACTGGTGAATATAATCATTCAAGTATCGTTATCATATCATATCGTGTCGTACCTATTGTATCACACTATTGTACTGCTATCAATATAAAAATGTTGCCATGTCAGCAGAAGTTCTGAGTGAAGTATGAAGTGAAATGAAGTGAATGCTGGGGCTGGGAACCGCGAATTTTCGTGATAATTCATTCTGGTGTTCCCAAGTTGTCATAAAATTCATAAAAACAAACATCACCAATAACAACCAAGTAACCTGGTCTAGCATTCTGTACATAACTTACCACGACCATAAAAGAGAGCTGTATATCGTACCCGAGTAAATATATACTTCTTCATACTCTCTGTACATCATCTTGAAAGGGAAAAAGCTCATCACGTCTGTTTCTGTCACATGACTTTGGACACCGCAAAGGCCGCATGAAGATCATATCACGTGGATATGGTATGCTATGATATGATATGACAGATGTCATATCAAAGTATTCATGCTTGGAGTCAAGGAGCCCAAGTACTCCAAGGTGAGTATCTCAAGACCTCAAAGTAAATAATCAATGATTGAAAAGGACTTTGGAGGGATTCTTGATATTTCTACTATACTGCAACAAATTAAAGTTATGCCGATCAGCGAAGTAGTAATGAACCAAACTTCTTATTTTTTTGTTACACGACGGCCTACCCTTCCATGATATTTGGTATTTTGGCAGACAGACCAATTGGTAAGCAAAGAATACCTTCAAGACCATGTGGCTGGAAGGGGGGGTTTTCCCTCCATTTCCGCGGATCTGTAGTTGATAATCTCGAGTCTCGAATCTCGGCTCTCGACTACTCTCAAAAAATCAACTCACAACTTCATCCCATTTACAAATACAGATCTCGGTCGCCTACCGAGCTTTCAGCCTCAAGCCTTTAAACTCAAAATCCCCCAAACTCTGTAAATTATATGGTTGATGTCTCATAATTTATAAACTTTGCAGCCTCTTTTTCGTTCTTATCGTATCTTATCGGATTGCGATCTTCATCCCTTCCATTGCATCATGGAGGAAACCGATGATTGGATGAGTTTACCGGTGGCTGATCCACCACCTGCATCAACTTGGTTTGAGCTACCCCTGTTGATGATATATGCGAGCGGGGTGTACCGAGAAGATTTTGGGAAGATTTTTGAAAGCTGACGTACCGGTATGGTGGTAAGTATACAGAGGCATGCCTACCATACAATAGAAATTAAGGAGAAACGCCATATCAATAGTTTATCTCTTCATTCCTTCCCGGAATACCCTGCATTCCTTGGCTCCATCTACACAACAGATTTCAGCTTCAGGGTTCAAAGACACAGGCACCAAAGACACCATGGCCAAAGATACCAAAAGATTCCCAGCAGTGAAAGGCTTTTCCTTTGTCTTCTACATACTCCGTACTGCAACCCTGTAGATCTCCCTCTTTTTCGCTTCACGCTTATTGGAACGTTTGGGAGTCTAACCACTTTAGGCGAATTGCGTGCTCACCAACTACGTCGACATCCCCAGTATTTTCCACTACAAACCTACAAGTTCATCTATCTGGTTCCGGATTTACGAAGAGCTCTCCACTTCTCTTGGTTCTTTTGGGATTCTATAGGGAAGAATAGCTTGGATTTCAGGTCAAAACACATGTGGGATTGGGGTAAGAAAGCAGAGTGATGCTAATGATGCTATCGATGCTAATCATGATTCATCCTGCATCTAGTATATCATAAAAATATGATAAAATATATAGAGGGCAGTGCTATCATATGAAGACAGTACTACTCCGTGTGGGAAGAGATCTCTGTAGAAAAGAAATAGCCTAGTCTGCCCAGAGCATCAGAGTGTAGTTCAATTTCCCTGGTAAATGATTTCTCCATATTATTCGTACACCGATATTCTTTGGCTTACGTTTACATACAAAAATTCAATGTAGAATATTTCAACATACGTATGTACATCCTGGAGCCTTTTGCAGAGTCCAGAGGGTGTCTTTGAAAAATCTCGACTCACTAGATTATGGCCTTCTTTCCATTACACTTGAATATCTAGGTTACTCTCTGGCCTCTACTCTGTATATCAAAAAAGCAGCTACTTCGCCACCAATTGACGATCCCGTATCCCGCATCCCATAACCATAACCATAACCATATAATCCAACTGGTTACCAACTAAAATACATATAAAACTCTTTTTACCACTAGTACAATTACTATTACATTATCGCTTTATCATTATTACAGGTACTTTCATCCATTTTAATAATTCATACATCGAATCGTTTATTTTCGACCCATATCAACTAATCACATTTCTCCCATCAGCACGTCCTCTTCCATTTTAGGCCAGCTCTCCCGCAAAGTCCACCAGTCTCTCGAGCTTGACAACTAGTTGATAAATATTATTATAAACCCCAAACTCGCAGAATTTGCAAGCCCGTTACGCTTGGCTTTGCATCTCCTACCAAATTATTCCCATTCGAAAGGTTTTAACTTCCTGGTCCGCCCAAGGCTACACAAGGATTCATTTATTTACCGAGTCGTTTTCTTTACTGTTTTCTGTTCGATTATCTTTCATCTTATTCATCCACGAGCACGCAATACATTGGTGGCGCACCATTACTGAATGCTACTTTCTGGATCACGTCTTACCCTTTTGAGTCTCTCCAGAACAAAAGCTTTTTTCTACAATTAAAAGCTACATTATCTACTCAAATCACTTGTACTTCATTCCAATAGTTTCCATGTCGAACTACATTACTTTTTATTGAATCCTCTTTTCGAATTGTCAGACACAAAGATCATCTGATCCTGACCCCTTGGTCTTTGAGCAGACACGGCTATATTAGCCCTGCATCCGCTCACAAAAGTTACATATCTTGGATAGCCATCTGGGAGTAACTTGCAGGTCGCCCTGTCATATCTGACAGTCGTCTATTTACACTCTTTGTTAGTGGAATAGTCTTTCTTGTCCAGTTGATCTTTCGGCTCTTAGGTTTCACAGCAGAGAAATTCTCTAGCGATGGCTGCTACCAAAGTTGGCCATGGACTGGCCAAAGTCCTCGGTATCAAACTCAACTATCGCGACGAACTCAACAGTCAAGAAATTCTTCGAGGAGAGTCAGTCTTTTCCATTCAAACAGCCGACACATTCGTAGAAGAAGAACCACGGAGTATAGAATGGATCCAGGATACCCTACCAGGTCGACATGAACTCGCCGCCTACGGCCGGTCATTATTCCCATTCTTAAGTTGGATTGGTAGTTACAATATGCAATGGCTGTTTGGTGATTTGGTAGCTGGTGAGTAATGACAAATGTCCCTTGATGAACATGGTCATTAATATCAATCAGGTATCACCATCGGTGCCGTCGTCGTACCTCAAGGTATGGCCTATGCCACTCTCGCTGAGCTTGAGCCTCAATTCGGCCTTTACTCTTCCTTCATGGGAGTTCTCGTCTACTGGTTCTTCGCCACATCCAAAGATATCACCATCGGACCTGTTGCTGTCATGTCAAGTCTCATCGGTCAAATTCTAGTAAAGGCAGCTGTCACTCATCCAGACGTTCCTGGTCATATTATTGCATCTTGTATGGCGGTAATTGCCGGTTGCATCATCGCTTTCATTGGACTTATTCGATGTGGTTGGATTGTCGATTTGATTTCCCTCGTCTCAATTTCGGCATTTATGACTGGTTCCGCTATCAGCATTGCCGTTGGACAAGTTCCGACCTTGATGGGTATCAAAGGCTTCAACACTCGCGCATCAACTTACAAGGTCTTCATCAACACGTTGAAGCATCTCCCAGACACAAAACTCGATGCGGCCATTGGGCTTACAGCTCTCTTCCTGTTATATGCTCTTCGAGCTGTAAGTCATTACAATCTATCGTTATATGTATCACTGCTAATTATTATTTCTAGGCTTGCAATTACGGAGCCAAGAAATTTCCAAACCGCAAGAGAGCATTTTTCTTCGCAGCAACCCTTCGAACCGTATTTGTTATCTTGTTATACACGTTGATTAGTTGGCTCGTCAATATGCATCATCGCAAGAAGCCATTGTTCAAGGTTGTTGGTACAGTTCCACGAGGGTTTAAAAACGCTGCCGTGCCAGAAGTCAACTCTTCGATTATCAACATCTTTATAGGTGATTTACCTGCCACCGTCATTGTTCTTCTCATCGAGCACATCGCAATCTCTAAATCATTCGGACGTGTCAATAACTATGTCATCAATCCATCTCAGGAGATGGTAGCTATTGGAGTCACAAACATTCTTGGCGCTTTCCTTGGTGGTTACCCAGCTACCGGTTCTTTCTCCCGTACAGCAATCAAATCCAAGGCTGGCGTTCGAACTCCGTTCGCTGGTGTCATAACTGCCGTCGTCGTTCTTCTAGCTATCTACGCTCTTACGGCCGTCTTTTTCTACATTCCGAGTGCAGCTTTATCTGCAGTCATTATTCACGCCGTGGGAGATCTAATCACACCTCCGAACACTGTTTATCAATTTTGGCGTGTGTCCCCTATCGAGGTTCTGATTTTCTTCGCAGGTGTTATTGTTACTATTTTTAGCACGATTGAGATTGGTATCTACGTAACTATCTCGGTTTCTTTTGCCGTTCTCATCTTCCGAGTTATCAAGGCCAGAGGTCGTTTCCTGGGTAAAGTTAAGATCTTTTCCGTTGGAGGCGAGACTGTCGAATATAGATCGGCCCCCCTGGTCGACCATGGCACTTTCCCAAAATCCGAGGCCACTCAGTTTGAAGACTCGGGATCTCGAACCGTATTTCTTCCTTTCGATCACGGTGACGGAAGCAATCCAGAGATTGATGTTCAAACTCCCTATCCCGGTATCTTCATCTATCGATTCTCGGAAGGATTTAATTATCCAAACGCAAATCACTACCTCGATCACCTTACCAACACAATCTTTGCAACCACCCGCCGAACTAACCCTAACCATTACGCCCGTCCCGGTGATCGCCCATGGAATGACCCCGGTCCACGTCGCGGAAAAGCTCCTGAAGATCACAGTGATCGCCCCATCCTCAAAGCCATAATTCTTGATTTCAGCTCCGTCAATAATGTCGATATCACCTCCATTCAACAACTCATAGATGTTCGCAATCAACTCGATACTTATGCTTCTCCTTCAGTTGTAGACTGGCACTTCACGTCTATCAACAACCGCTGGACTAAACGTGCTCTGGTTGCCGCTGGCTTTGGATACCCAACTCCCGAGGAAGAAGGATCGCACCGCTGGAAGCCCATTTTCTCAGTTGCAGAAATGGGAGGAGAAGATAGTGCGGCAGCAGCAGCAGAAGCCGAGTCTAACGAGAAAGAAATCCGAGAACAGAGGCGCGAAAGAGAATTAAAAGCAAACGAAGACAAGATTAGTGGGGATAGTGAAAGCGGAAGTGGATTGAGCGGTAGTGACTTGAAGCATGTGTCAAAGAATGTTACGAGATTGAGAACGGCCGTCGTTAATGGTCTCAATAGACCATTATTTCACATTGATCTCACGAGTGCGTTCCAAAGCGCAGTGGCGAACGTTAAGGCAAGAGAGGCCTTTGAAGAGCGAGGAGGTAGAGATACTGGGATTGTGGCTTAGATTATAGGCTAGACTTGGGGGTGTTCTTGATGTTTTATTTTAAATAATTTTTTGGTCGTTTTGATACCACGATTGCTTGGATATGATGATATATGGGTGGCAGGATGTTGAATGATTGGACGGGCTGTTAGAATTGCCACGTACCAGATTTGGATTCACGTCCTTGCATAATATATGAAGTTTTGATACTATGTAAATAATTATACATACATATGCATATTTGAACTGTCGTACCGTAATTAGAAGTCTTGTGAACTTGTGATGCTTAATGTATGTATAGGTCTGCGCTATCTAGACACCTAATTATTCGTTAACCCTACGGGGAATATAACAAAACCAAATATCAACCCTCCTGGAACACTGAAGAAGCTATACGCAACATACAACGGGCGAACTATCTTTAAGATCAGCCTGTAACGTAATACATAAGTCTATACTATCCGGAAATTCACGTTTACATGCTAGTCTGCTATTTCTTCACGAATAAAACTTGAACTAAGGCAAGTATTTGTTACGTCCAAAACGATTAGTATGTCACATGACCATAAAACATGTAATGGAACGGTGAGGAACGAACGTTCCTAGGAACAACCAGGAACGCTCGTTCCCAGGAACGACGATTCCTAGTTAACCATAGGCATGAAGGTCTATATAACCAAGATGGATTTCCTTTGTATAGAGCTTCGTGCTCCAGATCAATCATTTAGTATACTCTACTATTAGTTACGAATTACATTATTGTCATTACTTTAAGTCCCTGCTTGACGTCTAGTTATAAACCACCTCGAGAGCCTAGAGCACTTCTACATGATCTAGACGGCAAACTGTAACGATACTGTACCGGAGGCAGCGGCTGCCTGAGGTTTCGTCTGATTGGTAGTTGTGGGTTAAGGCTTTATCACTAGTCTTCACTTGGAAGTGAAGTCGTTACTAGATCAAGTAGAATGTAGGTAAACTAATTGATAACTAAGTTGAGCACGAAGCTCCTAAACTATGAAACTACTCTGACTATATACTGAACAATAAAGGGGGCCCCTAGGAGCTTTCTGGCTCCTCAAGACTCCTTATCACGCGATTTCTGATGGTGCGTGCGCATACGATCTTCAGGTGACCAAGATCACATACTAATTCGATGAAATCTGATCGTGTTTGCACACGGCCTAAGCTCTCCTAATTAATCAGTTTGCTACCATCGTAACACCATCAATCCTAATGGTGAATCGTGACACAAACCTCATAACATCGTGATTTGTAACAGAATTTTTCTTAATAATTCTTAAATTTGAAAAGATAAAATGAATATTGAGATTCTTATCTTAAATTATATTGGTTTAAATGTTTTTGATATTATAAAAAAGTTTTTTTTTACAATTTCTTTTATTTCAATGTTACGAGGTTTGCCGTCTAGATCACGTGGAAGTGCTCTAGGCTCTCGAAGTGGTTTATAACTAGACGTCAAACAGGGACTTAAAGTAATAACAATAATACAATTCGTAACTAATAGTAGAGTATACTAAATGATTGATCTGGAGCACGAAGCTCTATACAAAGGAAATCCATCTTGGTTATATAGACCTTCATACTAATCGTCCCCTTGGTCCCCTTGATCCCCTCGGTCCCTTCGATCAAGAGACCGAGGGGATCGAAGGGACCATGTGATTACATAATTGGTCACATGATACGAGATCCGAAGCCGTCGTAACATTCAACTAAATTCTTTTAAGTAAAATAAATATATTTTAGTTATTTCTTATGTGAAAATAGATTTTGAGATAATATAAGTTGATTAGTAATAAGATTTACGATCTTTTTTTTAATATAAAAAGCGAAATTTTAAACTTTTAAACAATTCCTTTTTAATTTGAATATCTTCCTAAAGAGAAGTATTATTATAAGATTAAAATAAATATATTATTATAACGTGGTTTATCATCGAGTGGCCCATATCATCGAGTGGCCCATATCATCGAGTGGCCCACTTTCACCTCAATTTACACTTTCAAACCCATATTATTCAACAACAATTGAATCAATTGATTGAAACTATTAAGAATCTAATAATCTAGGATCTATTACATTATTTTGACAGGTTCTTGCATTATGTCCTGTCTTTCCGCATTTACTACAACATCGATTAGAAGATGCTTCCCCATTAGAATTCCCCCTTTTTTGACGCTCATCGCATTGAATCTGAATATCAACCTCTTGCTGAGATAATATATCAAGAGCCTCTTGTCCAGTGAGCACTCCTCCTTGACGTAATTGGGTTTTTTTCGCGCGTCGACGCTTGCTTAATGCTTCATTTGCTGTCCGAAGTGTACGAATCTCTGTATTTAAAAGTGTGTTTTCATGAGCTAATCTCTCTGTACCCTTAGCTAGAGCTAGTACAGTCTCGAATATAGGTGTAGGAGAGCTTGCTTGATGACGAGTTATTCGAGATTTAACTAATGTTGATTGAGAAAGAGCTTCAGTTGGGTTGCGAGGGGTTTGAGAGATCCATTGATCTAGGTCGAAAGAGGGGGGGGTAGGTGTACGAATTCGAATATCTAATTTCGAGAGTACAACTTCAGGATTAAATGGGATTAAACCTGTTCCTCGGAATCCTGATTTCATATTCTGAGAAGTGATTGATTCCTCGTATGCAGCTTTAAAAGCTATAAAGAATTCAATCTTCGAAATATGATTGATATGTGCCTTGATAAATCCATCAATTTGACCACCATATGAACGTTTTAGATTGCTAAAACAGCCAACATCAAGTGGTTGAGTTAAATGACTTGAATGTGGTAGTAAACGTAAACATATAATATCGTTCTCTTTGCAGTATGCTTGAAAAGCTATTGATTCGTGGCTTTCATACCCATCCAGTACCAACATTCGATATTTGCCCTTTCTTCGATTCTTAGTATGCTTGTCGAAGTGTTTCAACCATTCTAAACCCGTCTCATTATTCGTCCACCCATTAGATGTAGATTTAATAGCCCATTCCGCAGGAAGATTCGTTTCGGTGTACCAATTGGAGAGATGAACTTGTCCTTGAACTACTAGAAATGGGGGAATAGTTTCACCCTCTCCATTTCCGCATATTATTGCTGTAGCCCATTCTCGATTGCCTGGCTGTACTATCTTGCTTCTGCCATTTCGTTCAGCACTAGTTATTACCATTGCTGCATATATAATCCCTATCATAAAGCCTGTTTCGTCGAAATTGTAGAAATCTCCGTCCAAAATGCCGTATTTCGCTCGCATATTCGCAACTAGTCGAAACCACTCTTCAAGAAGCTTAGAATCCTCACAGAGAGCTCTTTGAAAGTCATAAACACGACTAAAACGCGTCTTTAATTCGATTCGACGCTTTACGAATCGATGCACCCAGAGCTTCCCAACGCGTTTCGCACCCCTCGATTCGAGAATATCATTCGCCATATCTTCCACATTCTTTAGTTTAGGTGGAAATCCTCTTAAATCCATATCGAGTATATATTGAACAATCACCTCTTCTTCTAATTCTGTAATCTTATGACGATTCGCTCGAGTTTCTGTACGAAGAGGTAAACCTTCCATTCTATGTCGAAGAGTCGTACGAGGAATATTATAGAGCATAGCAGCCTTTCGAATGCTTAATTTTTTATCTTTATGAATAACTTCGATAGCAAGGAGTATACGAGCTTCTTGATTATTCGAATTCATTATAGGTTGTTGATAAAACGCGTGTTGAAAGAGACAGGTGTAAATTGAGGTGAAAGTGGGCCACTCGATGATATGGGCCACTCGATGATAAACCACGTTAACGTAACTTGACTAGAAGTGGGTCATGTCATGATATGGGTCAGGTACCTTTACACCAAAATTTGTATGTAAAGTGTGACGCCTCACACCTCCGGGTCACGTGGCATGCCCCGTTTGTATTTAATCATAGGAAAACTCGCTACTCTTGTTTTCCTTCTTCTTTTCTCCTTAGCTTAGTATTTTCTAATACAAGATACTTTACCCAGTATTCTTGAGTGTGACATAAAGATACTTAGAGCGAATTTTTCTAACTCTATAAATACTAGAGATATAGTTTCGATATTTTAAAGTATGATATATTCAATTTAAATATTTAATATGATAAAATATTATAGAGATACAATTTTTTTTAATAAAGATATTAAAGTTTCTTTCAAATTTTCGTTTTTGTCTAACAAAAATTACTATGGGAGTTTTTAAAATCGTATTAATTCAAGAACAATATTATTAAAAAGTGTTTTGTAACTTTAATACTATATTTTTATTAGATATCAAGCCTAATTATCAAAAAAAAATAAAATTATCTTTAATATCCATAGAGATATAAAAAGTCGTTCTAAGTACCTTTGCATACAAATTTTGGTGTAAAGGTACCTGACCCATACCATGACATGATCCACTTCTAGTCAAGTTACGTTAAATATATTAAACTCGAGACGAAAATCACGCTGAAACCCTTTTAAACTGACTCCTTGGATCGGGTACAATAGTATTTGATGTCTGTAGGTATGTAATATTATTTTCAAATAATATTAATTATAGAGGTGTCTTTAGCTAGCCTTGATAATACCGAAGTTAAGTTACGAAACGAGGAACTTCTAAGGAGGTATGTGGGATTTTTATAATAGATGATTTGGTGTATCGTCGTTGTGGAGCTCTTTTCAAAGACACGCGCTTGTGAGGAGTGGAAATATTGAGAGATTTTTGGACCTTATTCCGAAAGATGGAGAGATAGAGATTATAATTTTTAATGAAGAATTCGCCTGGGATGGATGCTCTTTATTTTTGTGTCTATGTCAACTGATCGTGACACTGCTGTTATCTTCAAATATCTAGGTATATCTACTGAATTCCTATTTGGTGGATTAGTGGACGTTCAGTTACCAAATACTTCTTTTGATTCTTCAGAATTCCTACACACTTCCAAGATTTTTATGCTTACGCTCAGCGCACGCATGATGCTCGGGAAGTTAAAATTCCTCCATGAATTTGATATTAAACGGAAGGCTGCATCATCTCTCACGTTCTTGCCCTTCAAAATCTAAAGTGTACAGGGGAGAAGAAACAAACGGAAGAACAATATATACTCCTCAATGGATGGCAAAATAAACTCGAGATCTAGTTGATCCACGTTATCATCTCTTGTATGTGCCTATTCCAGCGCGTACCTTTGATGGACAGTTGTAGCTGCTAGCGACATATTTTTTTGATCTAGCGAAAAATGTGCAGAGGTGGGGGAAGTCAAGAAGGAAAGTTTAGGATGCATTCGAGGGGCAGAGATTGGTTTTGGAAAGCTGAATTCGTTGAAGTACTTGCGATGGGTTTTAATGGAGGTGGATAAATTTCCTTTTCATGTTGAAGGTTCCAAGTGGGAATAACTCTCGTCTTAGTTCTACCATAATAGTCATATATCTAACGGATTCTAACCATTACCACACCTCCGTCTCCATCTATTAGTAGAACTACTACGGCGAATTTGCTATAGGGATACCATTCTCCCAATCTAATCAATCTCTATCCTAGTAAAAAAAGGCAACAATCTAACTCGAACTGCACTTGCTAAGTAGAGACACAACCCGCTGGGAAGTCATTTCCTATTTATCACCTCTGGAGAGGCGATAACTCTTGCTTCTTACCTGGGAAAATTTTCATTCTCAGGACGACCATAGGTTTATCCGTCCAACTACTAGGGAGGAGTTGAAACTTTAACTGGATTTTAATAGTCAGCAAGTTTTCATAGAGAGAATGTGATGCTCTTTGCGCACTGAATTTCTAGTATTTTGGCGTAAGATGAAATTGAGACAAGATTTATGATACTTGATATGTTTGTTTATGTTCCTGAATGAAAATCTGAGGTAGGAGTTCGTATTGATGATGATTGTAGATAGTTTATTACAGGAAATACCATATAATTATCTTCACGCGTCAGAGCAGCTATCCTACTAATTTCGTTTTCAGCTCAGAGACACGGATTAGATCATATAAAAGAACCGGAGAATTCAAGACAATTTTTCTAGACTTTTTATACTAGCAATAGTCTCAGCATGTATAAGCTCCTTGGCCACGAAGAATAGAGTCAGTAGTTGACATCATCATCGTCCTATTCCATCACAATGCAATTACATTAAAATATATGGAGCTACAAAAGTCAAGTATCGTCGTCCTTTACTTGCCTAAGAGCGAAAATATATCTAGGACTTGGATTTTGGTCTTCAGAAAGTACACCTAGTTCGCGAAGTGAGGGGTAAATAGATCTGATGGGCCTCTTCCTCATATATTCAAAAAATCAAAAGTTTTGTTGCACATCTCAAGAAACTACCGTAAATTTCATGTCCAGCCGGATTTGGTGGATTGGATTTGCGACCCTTTTTTTCAATATTTCCCCATGTTGTACTCATCCACACAGTCCGTCACACAGTCAGTCCATCCTATTGTACCCAATTCTCACTGGGATTAGATTGATTGAATATTTCAAATGTATGACTGCAGCATCGAGACTTTCACATGAGAGAGGCAACCTTTTGATTACAGTTTCAGAGATGAAGAGGCTCGGCATGTAGAGACACGACATGTAACCTATTAAAAATGATCTCCATAACTTCCTCCCTTGTAAGCCATCTTGAAACGCATAAATTTGAATTGCAGTAGCTAGGAGGATATTCATATATACGACCACTCGAATCCTTAGTTGAGTCCGAGGGAGCACACAAAGAAAGGCTAAAAGCCGTTTCGCATGCGTGATATTTCATGCCATGTAGGATGAAATGAATCAATCAATGGATTTCTGATTCTTCGGCACTTGGAGAAAAAGCTCCGCAACTTGTAGCTGGACATGAAAATAAAAAGGTCCTGAGCATTCAAGCAGTCAAGGTGATTGTCGGCAAATAATTACTTTCTAGAAGTACCATATAATGAGCCTTAAAATCACCAGAAAGGAGAGAATTCGGCGGTTCAGTTTCGGCATCTCCAGCCCTCCAGCATCTGACATAAACTAACTTAAGCATATCATCGCACTTACTGGCCAATCGCTCAAACATCGCCTCATTTCAGAGGTAATGTAGCTGCTACATAAAACTCGAAAGTTGCTCAAGTGATAGAACAAAAGTGCTGGGTCATTCCCGCGATCGTAACGGCAATCGCAACGGCAATAATTTTAGCACTAGCTGACCATGCGTGCCCTTCTTTGACGAACTGTCCAACCAGCAACAGCGCTGACGCCCCCTAAAGCGAGGTATCTTCCCTACACATGTGCCGAAAATTGAGGCATTGGAAAATATGGACGCGGACTCTTGCATGTGGATGGACAGACATCGTGTGCTCCATAGTTAATGTGGCACATGAACTAATGTCAATGTAGAAAGTGCATGAGCGTTCTGGGCAATATGCAAGATGTAATAAGCAGCATGCAGTCCTGTAATAAATTTGAAGTGTGACAGAGGGTTGAGATGGGTAGAGGGAGAGTCGCGTCCTGGATGCAATGGGGGGGTGAACGGATGGATAGTGGAATGCCATGACACTTCAACCCCGCATTCAGGAACATATCCATTTATCCCGATACTGCCATCATCCAATTCAGTGCATTCGTATCATTTAACCCAACAAAATGCACCAGTACTTCTTTGTGATAAAAATTGAAGGGTAAAGAAAGTAAGACAAGACAGAGCGATGCCAGTCACTTTTACTGTACTCCTCCTTGGCAATGATCACGCAAACTAGTCTACGAGTTTGGGTAACGATTTACAAAATGAGTGTGACTGGCAAACAGACGAGCTGACGATCAATTACTTTTCGGGTCTATTCCCAGATATCATTCGGACCTTCTGCTGTTGTGTTGCGTACACGGTACTTCGTATGCATTCACATGGAACGAGTCAATCGGTGCATCACTCTGGTCCAAGTTCACTCAACACGGAAGACGACAGAACTGCCTCAGCCACGGAGCACAAGAAAGGCAAAGTCAGTAAACAGAGAAGGGAAATATCAAACGAAAGAAGTTCCCACGATGCGACTATGTTCCCCAGTCCGAAGAGAAGTCAGCCGCAGGGGTTTGATCACGAAGATGGCTTGGAAGTTGAGGTAGAACGTAGAAGGTTAAATGATCCGTCCCGAATATTCTCGAAGGATTCTAAACCTTTCACTATTGGAACATGGATTCGGCAATGGTTCTCCGAAGGTTGAATTTTGTTTGTTGTTTTTTCTTCAGGCCCAGGCCTCGAACCATTTTAAATAGGATATTCTCGTTCTGATGGTATGGGAGAAGAAAAGAAGAAGGATCGTGGGGGTATATATGTACGTAGTATATTCGAATTCTACCAGTTCATTGATGGTTTCCGCATTGCACATTCTGCATCCATCTGCAGTCTCAGATAAAATGCCCAGGAAACGTAAAATGAAGCTTAACTATTCCCCTTCATTTTCTCGCGGCGCTCACGCTTATGCAGGAACACCTCGGAGTTGGATTATGTATTGTGAACCATCCAATCATGTCGCAGATGGTATATAGCCTAGATAAAAAGGAATGAAAAAGAAATACAAAAGGTGTGCGCTGCACATGCTGCAAAGTATACTGTATCACCAACATTTGGTTGGAGGTCTTCTCACAACAAGCTTTTAATTCTACTCATTGTAACATGAATTGAAGGTTACATGTATCCCGAAGAGCGAAAAAGGCAATTTTCCAGAAGAAGTAAGAAAACGCGTGGTTCATTCATGGATACCTACCACACCCAAAGAAATACATAGATCAATGATCACACCTCTAATATGTCTCGGTACCTATTAACCCAAGCACATCTGCAAGTCTTCACACAGAGCACATGCAGTAGCGTTTATGCGAGCATTCGGAGGCTGTGAGGTTATCGTACCATACGCCTCGGAATCTCAATCTAGAGCCAAGACCAAAAAAATACCAGCTTAGACGGGTCGGTGATGAGGCTACAATGGTAACTTTCATCCGGCACTCGCATGGGCCGATATATCCTGTTCCAGTATGGAATGTTACCGCACTTCCAACTGCGAACAAATACGCAAAAGGTACGAAATGAGTGTTGTGTTCAGGTTGGTAATGTTACATATGAATGAGTGCGAGATACTGTAGATAACGTATCGGGATGAACGATGTCGGATGGTTACCGATGACAGTGTCTGGGGTTGTTATTAAATGGTCCAGTGTCTAGACACCGATCCTGCCAGGCCTTAGCGTTTTTATGTAATGCCTTTCCATTTCAAAAACCCTCTAGATGCTAACATGATATGACATAACAAACTAGTCACAGCCCCCTCTTTGCCAAGTTCCCCGTTTTTCAATTTGGGGAAAGGAGGAAAAGATCCCTTATGTATGTAAGCTGAGCTTACCCAGCGTCTACTATCCGTAGCCGTAGGTCCGTACCTGGAAGCTGAGTACTTCCCATGATTTCTGAAACCAATGGAAGACACAGCAACGTGCTACATATTGTTTACAGATGACGAAAATATATGTATACACTGTGTAAAAGCCTAGTACAAGACGTGGTGTAATTCTCGGCGAGCGATTAATGGATATACGAATCAAATACACCCACTGATATGATCTGGCTGTCACAGCTGACATTTGACAGACAGGTAGGTACAAGGCGATCCATGAATGAACGTGGAAATCACGACATAAACAAATACTTGGGTCCCACGCAGCTCATGGCATTTTGCTATTTTGAATGCGAGAAAAGGCAAGCAGCTGGTCAGCCAGGCCTCACCCACGTACAGACTTGTTGTACCTTTTGCCAGCATCATTCTAGCTTTCCGGGGGTCTCGCATATCGAAATCGGATTTCAGGAGAAAATAAATGGCTACCTCGCACCTGTTCGGCAAACACAACTTTACATACACTATCATAGAGAGTTAGTTATCCGCCGCGCAGTGATTGCAACCTTAAAATTCTGTGGTTGACCCGCTTTTAAACGCTATTTTCTCACCTCCCTAGGTCCCTAGGTATAGTACCACCTAAAAATTGAAAAATTATCCCGGTACATCTGCAGAATCCCTGAGACTTATATCACCAGCAAGGAATAATGTTGGTTTTTCGCCTACTTTGGGATATATTTCTTACGAATGTGTATCTATGTACCGATGGGCACGCAGGTTCTGCAAACTGCGTAAGAGATTGATTGACTCCGATGGACTACTACTGTACGTAAGTAGCAAATGGATCACAGTCAAGTCTAGAGCTGTTCCAAGTACTCGGGTCGGAGTCTCAGATGTGATACTGACGACCGAGGGAAGTATATATGTATCAATTGTGATGTTATGTTATGCGGGCTCATGGTATGGTTTAAATATTGAAGCACGAAGTCTGAATAATATAGGGAAGGCTGCTATATCTCCTTCTGATGACATTGCCAGTATGGTACGTACCTTTTGCGGCTAATCAAACGATTTAATTTGAATATACGTTAAGCAACAATATGGGACTTGAGGCTAAGTTCTTCGGGATTGTAGTCTTTACAACGGTTGTCCGGCATGTTATTATTTAACCGTGCCGGACAATCATCGACTTCTAGAACGGGAGATCGTAAAGTAGAAGGTAAAACAGTTGGTGAGTGAAATCTCAATATGTTGCTGTAAAGTTATGGGCTAGCGGGGAAGTGAAGTAGGATAGGTCTATATTGCTTGATGATATCTGGATATTGGCAAGGAAAGATTATGAAGTCTTGATGCAGGGCGAACATTTGCTAAATACGCTGGCAAGGCTTTTCTTCCAAAGCAAAATTCCTCTTCGTGGTCCGAAGTTTGATAGCGATCTTGTACGCAGAAAAGTATTGTGATGCTTAAAGGAAGGAAGGCTGGGCGGACAGCCTAAATAGGCGTTGGTAGAACTGCCGCAACGCCGCAGTAGAGACGAAGCGTACTTCAAGTCACCTGTAAAATCATTAATGTAGGGATAACTAACTATTGCGGTACATCGTAAAAACGGGATCTTTTGTGTGTTGAGTGCCGCAACGTGACATGCCTGAAACTATCGGTCGATATCAACCCGGCGAATAGTTTGATCTGCAAGAAATTTTCATGAAGTTATACTGCAGAAGGCATTTTCATACTCTCAACGACGGTGAAGATTTCCACACATAGGTACCTAATTAACCCTTGAAACAGAGATGATCAAACGAAGGGAATCCCCACCATCACGTGAATGAGCTCGTATGATTCCTGTTCATCTTGTAATGTTTTATGGAATTCTTATGAAAGAGTAAGGCATTGAGCGTTATATTGATCCCGATAGCTTCATTCCACTGCGGGAAGGTATCTGCTCGCAGCACTGATATTGTTTTTGTGTTTGCGGTTGTCCGGCTATGCGCGCAGTGACCACATGTTTTTGGTGTGTGAAATCAGCATCTCAAAGGCTCAGGTTATCAAAATTTGGAGCCGACGTAGATATCCATATCATTGGACATGCGAACAGCTATGAATGCAGAGAATTAATCCCCCTTGCATCAAATACTTCTCTCAAGTATGAATCGAGTTTTTGGTCAGTGGATTTCCATTTGAGTCAAGATGAATGATCATCATCCACGGTAGACCCCGCAAAATAGATTCGAAGGTGGATGATGGTATGGGAAGGACGGTCTCTTTCGGAGACGTTGGGTGATCATTGCCACTTAAATGATCCCCTTGCGGGTGCTTGCTGGCCCGTTAATGGAGAACGATCTACTCTGCTGATACAATTCATCCCTTCACCATGACATTATCATTCATGCTATTATGCTTATACGATGGCTAGGAAACGTAAGCTTCGAGGCCAAATTTACAGCCAACGAGACATCAAATGTGGAAAGTTGTTGTGATATGATTTTTGGCGAAGAATGGCGTGGGGATGGTCACAGAGAATTCAACCTCTCAGCATGCTTGACAGCAATTTTCCAAAGCAGCGGGGTCCTCCGGTACCTGGGCAAATGGGCTAGAACTGCTCATTGGTATTAGCTTGTAACCAATCATTTACTTTAGGGAACCAGGGAACTGTGGTACTGTAAACAACAGTTTGAACAAACGAAGACGCAGTTGGTCATGTAAATGTAGAGATAAGCATGAGCGAGAACACCTCCCCTTCATTATGATCTTTTTGGTTGTAGTTGTTCATGGTAGATGTGTAGTAATTATAACTCTTAATGATCGAACTGATGCATTTTAATTTCGTTTCCCTTTGCACGGTGACAAGCTAGAACTACCCTACGTTCAGCCTCATTGCGTGGACAGGAAGGAAGTGTGGCGAGATCGTGCTGTCAATCCCAACAAAATGTACACCAAGTTTGCAAGAGGCACAAAACAATGCGGTGTAGTAGGTACTAAGTAATTTACTTTCGTATGGTGTGTTTGAGTGACACGGCACGGGACGATATTAGTATAAATGATTTTTAAATATACATAGTCTAGCCATAGCACACTGGTAGACAACTTGACCAACAGCTCCTTTGCTTCCGTAGTAAGATTAACGGGTAAAAACGTAGAAGGAAAGGGGCATGACTTCGATGGTCCAGATAAGACTTAATGCCATGAATTGACATTTCTTCTAACCGGAAGACAAACAAACTGATTTCCGACCCACCTGTCAACATGAGAATTGGGGTCAACAACTTGGACATTGTTTTCAAATGTCTATGGAGTACTCTGTAGGCTGGCCTCCTAGGCTTGTCGTGTCTATTTAGCTTTTGAATCATCGGATTCTCAACTCCCCATAAAAATCCGGGTCGCTTCTTGTTCTGTGGACCTTCGGGGGTAATAATACGATCCCAAAACTTTGTTTTAAGAAAAGTATGAAATTTCTTCTCCGAACCACGATCACATTTAAACTTTAGTACTTTACTACATACAGCAGACGTGAAGTACTCCCGTAGACTTCAATGTGATATTGAATATTCGACAAGGGGTGTGAAATAAATGCTGAATAATCATGGAATACAACCTTACGCGCTACCTTCGGACCTGCATATTTACACATATAGGTGGTGAACTAATGGACTAATGGACTAATAACAAGTGAAATAGCTGCATCTGGGAAATTTTGTGCAGGCCTTGTAAGCGAGAGGGTGTAAGTGACGGGAGTCAGTGAGCGGGATAGCTAACACCTCTCAAATTGCGAAGTTTTGATGAGCGGGAAGGAATGATAGTAGCTAGTTGATTGATTCTACGGAGCAACTCTTTACCGTGCAGGAAGTGGACAAGTAACAATGCCTTCCTTGTCAATCCTTGAATTGGTCTTCTCTACTAAAAACCTTCCTCTGGTTCGGTTGGGTTGCCTTCAATTCGTTTTTTTTCTCTTGGATACTTCTCGTCCGTGCCAATCATATTTTGAGAATAGTCAATGGGCCAATGACACCAAGTAGCCATCGAGAAAAGGCCTAAGCCGGAAAGGTTGAGTTAAGACATCCCTTGGAGACGCAAATAGCAAGGCACCGTGGTCATTTTATCCTTGCAAAGGCAATCAACCCACCACAATCCAACACCCAATAATTCAGCCCATTAGCGAAAAATACTCATCACCAGCATTTCTTTGAGCTCAAAGATTTTCAACCATTTTTCAGCCTACCAATCAAATATCGTACACTCTCTTTCTCAATCTAAGCCTCTCTTCAATAACCCAATGACCCAATAACCCAGGAATTCCGTATTCCTTGTTCAAACATTTGGGATTTTACCTCGCACGCCAAATACCCTCTTCCAATTAAATCCTCAATATGGATTTATGTCCGTATTCGGTCAAGCACTAGTTGATACTCAAGACTTCATCCACGTCCTTTGCTGGCCGGAACACCTTCTTCCTCCAGGGATTCGCTCTACTATCCTTCAAGGAAGGCATAAGGAGAGACCAATCCTGGTCCATCATGGAAGAAGAGGGCCATCATGGGCAAGACCCTCGCGTGCTCCCCAAGCTACAGGACTCCACATATGGTACCTAGACTGCACTTATGTCGCCTTATACATATGCAAGCTGGAGTTCCCCGTTTCTCGTCTCTATATCATACCAAAGCTTTCCAGTTCTATTTTTGAATTGTCTCTCGCCCTTTGATATCATCTGAAATATTGTCAAAGCACCTGGCAATGGCCTCATGAAAACTATTGCACTACTATACCCCACGGGCCTACGCACCACGAGCGCTCAAACATACTAATCTTTACCATCAATGGTTTCAGAATATACCATATGACGATTATAAACGTTTAACTTTCCGCTACTATATTTGACAGACGCAGGAGAACGTCACAACATCACCTAGTTTTTATTTTCTTCTGCTCATATATATATGACCGGCTCGGTGGAGAATCAGCAAAGTTATACATCTGACTGCTGTCATCCTTGTTCGGTTTCGTGTTCCTCTCTTGCGGCTATTGATCTTTACTTTTACAATGAACGTCTCTTCAACAGTTGTTGGCCAGGGTCGGTGCCCGGTTCCGTTCCTTGAGGCAGATCTCTTTCCATCGACGGGTGGTTGTATGTCTCCACATTCTTCATTCCGCTACATCACGCTGACAACAGGTAGTCCTCGATGGAAGATTTTGCTCCAGGACTTTGGGGGTTGTTTGTTGCCTGCCATGTCCTCAGACTGAATGGCTCTACGGTGAAAGCATCAACACTCTGACAGAATCCGCCAATTGGGTCAATGTAGTGGCAATGATATGTTCTCTATATTTATTGCTATGTTTTGCATTCTTACCGGTAGAGAAGACTCACAGGCATTACCTCAGTATATGCTTGGTTATCGCTACAGTAATTTTGCAGGTTAGTTTATTAGTCTCGTCTCTTTCTATCAACTGTTTCCTAACATATCTTGTCAAAAGTTGGGATTTATCATACCATTAAGCGCAAAACCCGAACAATGCTACAACGCGATCACTCCAAATGATATGAGCACTAGCTTCACTTGTGCAATTTCCGGCGCACTCATAATGGCTGGAGGCTGGTCTGGTGTGATGTGGGTCTTCCTAAGATCTCTCGCATTACACCTACAGATCTGCTGGCAGGTGGTTATTGGGAGGTCATTCATGTTGGGGGCTTTTGCCACTGGGTGGGGAATACCAGCCGTTGCATTAACTTTCGGGATGATCTTTAGTGGTGTTTCCTTTCGATTCGGGAACACTTGCCATGTTAACCACAAGAACAGTCTAGCGGATTTCTGGATTCCTCTTCTGATTTTTTCAGGTGCCACCGTTATCATCCAATTCGTCACTTTTATTTACTGCATCAAGGTCTATCTTTCATCTCTCGCAGATAGTTCAAGTACCACGGAAAACTCAGGCGTTCTACCTTCGTACACTAACAGTGTACGTACCGTCTCACCACGGCAGGCATATCGTCGAGTTCGCCGAGTGATTGAGTTACAATGGAGAGGTATCGCGATAGTATTAGTGATTGTTGCCGATGTCATCTTTTTTGCGATCGTGTTTGTCTTCATGGATGATCTAGAAACGAATATCCTCAAGGATCCCAAAAAGGCTGAACAATGGTTAACATGCTTACTTCAAACTGCTGGAAAAAAAGAAGAGTGTTTGTCGATAGCGAGTGATCTGGTCGTGAACGAAGCTACCGTTGGTGCAGTTCTCGTCTTGCTATCCGTTAGTTTTTTCTATGCGCATCCTTGTTCTATTCGAGTGCTAACAAACTTCAGTTCAATGGTTTCTGGGCAGCATTATTCCTGGGAAGGAAAGCAATGTTCACAGGCTGGATTGAGATGTATCGCAGCAAAATGAGGCCCAACAATGAATTCGTTAGTGCCGACGTTCACGCTTTCAAGGATCCTAGGGCATACGAAATGCTCGATAAAAATCGAGACCAACGCGATAGCAAGACCATGGAGGCATGCGAAACTCCGTGTGTCCTCACTCCCGTTTCACCCATTCGAAAAAGTGGTCGAGAAACACCAGACTACTTTGGCAGGGAAGCAAGATACAAATCACCATCACGCTCATTCTCGAAACCCCATCCTCCCCAGTCATGGGATTCAACCTCAACATTCGCTCCACCCATGGATGCACACAACACGAAGAAATTTTGATTCGGCACTTCACATGTTTCTTTTATTTATTTTCAAGCATTTTTAGCGATATCTCATAACATCCCTTAGTAAAGGGTTAAACAGGAGTTGGGTGGTATGGCGGCTAGGCTAGGGGACGGAGTTCAATAGGGATAGAAAGGTTATCTCATTACACGCGAAACGAAAAGGGTTTCAGGAATTAGGACGTACCAAAGAATGAAAGGCTTGGGAGGTTTGGATAACCACCTGCGTGGTGACCTACCCAGATGCTAAAACGAAGGGAACCTGGAACGAATTCCTTCTTTGCATACGAACACGCCGGTTGGGTAGAAAAAGGATTTGGTCCGGTGGATGGGATATGGAGTCCTAGGTTTAGGTGCAAACAATATCCAAGTACTCAATTGATGGGCAAAAATGATCATCGGACTCAGTAGTCCCACGGGACGAATGCTGCTACATTGGTCATAGAAGGCTTGCTAGCCGATGCTTCAAACTAGGTGTGGTATTTATCTATCCGGCCTATGTAATGATCTGTATGTTACTTTGTTTATATGTATTATGATCGCATCAAATCAAAACTATTAAAACCAGTTCTTGAGCTTTTTGTCTTACGGCACAATGATTGCCTTCTTTCAAATCACTGCAACTTTAACTTCCACTTACAGGTGATTCACCTCTTCAGAATCCCTCTACTGGGAAATAATTTTTTTTTTTTTTAAAAAAAAGCCGCTACTTTTGGATTGGTAACCCTCTTCAAACCTGGATATAGAAAATACTTTTTGTTAATTTTGATCTTTCTAAAAAAAAAAAATTTAAAATTGATCAAGTTGTTAAAAGGAATGACCTTACACAGGGAATAGTGGGAAGCTGATAGGGCAGAACTGAGGTAATATTGGTCTAGTGTAATAATCACTCTTCATCTAAGTCCTACGGAAGTGCGAAGCTCTCCTACAGAGAGCTTCTCAATCTAGTCCTAATAGGACTAGTGCCCTGTGCACGTGCTACGCAGGAACCATTCACTTTAACAATTTATTTAATAGTTTAATTAATTTTTAATATTTAAAACAAGCCGATATTTCGTCTGCACCCTAATATATATTTATATTTAAGATACATTTCAAGATTGATAGTTCTCTATTAATACAAGTAAATGAACCTCAAATAGCTATAGATTAGAATGGCTACAAAGAGTTTTCGAACCAGAATCAAAGAAAATGTCAGGTGACCGGCCTCGACTTTTAATCATGGATGGTCATTCAAGTCATATTACAGACAATCTAATTGCTTTTTATATAGAGAATCCAAAGAGTTGAATGGGTAGAACTCTTCCAAAAGATTAGAACAAAGGCACTCAACTCTTCTAATATTAAAGCTAACTGGAAAGGGGCTGGTTTGACACCTTTTTCCCCACGAAAAGTGCTTGATACATTACCATTTAACTCCTCCCAGCAACCTTCTACTTCACAAATAAGAACTACCAATCAAGGCCTAGACTTTTCTATACTCAGAAGTTCTCCCCCAAATGGGACAGAACTAAGGCAAGCAAATCAGACCTTTAATTCAGCTTTAGCAGGCAGCGATTTTCCTGCATCATCAATTCGTCGATATGTCAAGAGGATGACTAGGTTTGTAGAATCTCAAAATGCTGAGATAATTCTATTTAGGAAACAATTTGCTGATGTTTAAAAGGTAATCGAGACTCGAAAGAAGAGAACTAAAAACAAGAGAATCAAATTACAAAGCCAATTTGTATTTAACACTCAAGAAGTACTCAAAGTTGTATATAAAACAAAGGAAAAGCCTAAGGAGAAAAAGCCAGGAGGACGGCCACGCAAACATCCAATTGAAGAATTAGAGGAGGAGACTGAAGAGGAAGAGTTAGAGAATAGTTCAAATAATTCAGAGTTGGAATTAGAGGAATGTGTAGCTCGTAGAACAAGATCGCATGTAAAATAATTGAAAAAGTGTCCGAGTTCCCCATATGTTCGAGTTCACCATAAACCACGTTATAAAGTTTTTATAATTTATTAAAGTGATTGACTTTTGGTATAACAACTTAATCCAGCAAATAACTGCGGTCTAGTACTGTATATCTATTAATTTTAAAATTATTAAAAAATGAAAATTATGGTTTTTGATATAAAAGAATGCTTAGAATAAGTAGGTGATTAAAATGTGGGGTAGGGTCTTACCCTGGGCATACCCTACCTATTGCGCAACCCTAATCCAAATATTACTCCGTCAAGTCTACAGGGACGATACCCCTGACGTAAGACTATCTGCTCCCTCCTCTAATATTTTCATTCTCTGCTTCGTAAATTCATCTGCTTTTCTCTCTCTAATATCTTTAATGGGGTATATAAATCGAACAATATTCTTTGGGCTAAGCCTAATTATCTCATGTTTGTTAGCAAGAGCAATCTAAAACCGAAAAATCTCAACTTAACCTTGTTTACTTGCTTGAGATACGAGTTGTAACTTACGTGAAGTATGTACCGCCTTGTCTAACACTCTCCAGAATCACATTCCGAAAATCTTCATCCGCATCCTCGCCGTCAAACTCCTCCGCTTCAAATCGATGAACTAGCCACAGTCTAAAACTTTCCATATCCAAGTCCCTACACTCACCACAATACTCGTAAAGTGCTTCTTGGACTGATTGGTCGGACATGAAATTATCCAAAGTCTCCATGTTGTCTTCGTCTGCCTCACTAATAAGTGACGTCCAAAATGTAGAAGATGCAGAACTCGAAGGCGGCCATCCTGTCGGGATATGTTTCACTATTCCAAACCCTGGAAATGGTTCCCATCTAGGAGGGCATAGGTTAATCATAACCATCTGACCATAAACTTATCTTAGCAATACAAAGCATTTCAGAACTTACAAAAACAACTCTTGTCTCTCATTAGCGACACCCAGGAAGCTCCGAAACTCCATCGGTGTAAGACTGATACCTCCATGGTCTCTAATATACCGGAAGAAAGTTGGTTCAGAGAAAACTTCCATACTATCTAATGCCAGGTCTAATAGTCCACGATTGGTAAATAAGTATTCGACGATGTCGTCCCACCTAGGACAAGAGTACGTGATTACGGGGTGATTTGTGTAGTTCTCAGCCTTCCTTACATTATGTTGTCTAGTGAGTTTCGCTGATAGTCTGTCCTTCATTCTGGACCTCTCGGTTTGGCTCCTTGTCTGGGGTGGTCCATACGACCATCCACCGCCAATGTTAATACCACTATCATCTACCCGGCTTTTCGCGTCAGGATGGCCTTCTGAGGGGAATCTCATTCCCAATTTCTCTGTTCTCATCTTTTTAGCTTCAGGCCCAAATCCTCTAACATTTTCCCAAAACCCTTCAGTGAAGAGAGTTTTATACCATTGTGTTGGCACGGGCCAATAATCATATGTGTGAAACTCATCAACCCAACCTCTCTTTGGTTTGAGATTCAATGGAGGGGCATTCCTTGATGTTTGATAGGACTTATTTTTGTCGGTAAACCAGCTGGTTTTGGTAATACCAAGATTAGGAAGCCGAGGGCCACCGCGATTATGTACCTGAGTGATGAGAGGTGTGGGTTGACCTCCCCAGATCTGTTTTTGACGTTAGCATTCCGGGCTTTTTCTCTGTATATGGGAGGCTTAAATTCTCAATGAAAGAATATCCAAGCTCTGCGAGAGGCTCATTTTCAAAATAAGGTTCATTCTCTCCCTTGGCCACTTTGTCATCGCAAACCTCTTCTCCGTTAATGATGGATCTCCTTAAAGCATGCTAGCTCGCAATATAGATTAGCATAAAAGCCTTAATGATTGAGTAAGTAAAATCCGCAAGCTTACTTACCGCAAACTCATGAACAAGTGTTGTAGCGATTCTCAACTGATTCCCGTCCTGTAAATAGATCAACACGTGAACTCTTTTCATGGCCAAACAACATACTGCTCAGCATCCGTCAATTCGTCTCTTAATAGAGGCTGCGCCAGCTCTGTAGAAATTAACACCTCGATCCTATTATATACTGTATGATTCCTTGTTATTGCATTGCGGCTTGTACGAGAACGAGGTAGTCGAGTTGCAACATCCTCATATCCACTGTGAAACCCAAACATAACTTTAGATGTTAAATTACGGATTAGTGTTTCAAGGCGTTGAGCAAAAGAATGATGGATCCTTTCACTGTGGGTCCTCGAGAAGAAACGTTGCAATTTCATTCCTTTCGGGCTGTTGGGTACATCTTCATATCGACCTTTGAGTAGTGCGTCTAGCCTAACAACCTAATCAGCACGGAAATATTGTTGTTGAAGTTGGAATGGCACATACAAGGAATATTTGCATTCGTTATGCAACATCAGCGTTGCTACTTGTAAGCAAGGTTTCAATAAGTCCCAGACAATAGGATTATTCGCCTAGTATAGAGGAAGCGTAAGCCTACACCAACTAATGGGATTTAACCTGAGGAAATTTGAACTTCTTAGGCCCGCATATACTTACTACCCAAAATCCTTCGTGTCTCCCAAGAATCGGTATTGCCCCCTTATGTTTCGGCATGCAATCCTCTACCACCCATCTGCTTCTCTCAAAACAAGGATGAATAGGATTTTCAAGACTATGAAGGGAAACATTTGTATCCAAAGCCGCCAAAGATTGCATGCCATGAAGATCAAGTGCCGTGAAGCCGTTTAATCTCTTTCTGTGTGAACGAAGTGAATGACTTCAATTCAATTACCACTGTAATATAGCTACTGTAATAAAGCCCTAAGCAAATACGAAAGAGACTAGCTCTTTTAGTAAGTCTATATAAGACTTACTACTTTCAATATGTAGCTAGCTCTTTAGACAGAATACAATTAGACATACAGGACCTACGCAATCCGTGGGTGCTACGTCTTCCGTATCCTTCTCGTACCAACACTTTCTCTGATATATATCTATGTCATCCAAAATCTCCTCCCAACTGCGCCTCTTTCCACGTTTTCGAGGTTTCGAAATATTTCTCCGCGGTGTTACTCCACTTTTTCCATTGTTACCTAGTATCTGATGATCGACAGATCCAAATTTTCCCAAGGGTCGGCTGTACCTCTTCGCGAGGGCTGTCCAACTAAGGGTGTAGTGAGCTTGCTCTCCTGAGCCAAAAAAAAAAAAAAAAAAAAAAAAAAAAAAACGTTAAGATCAGTATCTATTTATTGATTTTGAGATGGGTAGAAGGCTCGTAGTTTCTTACTTGGTGATAGTAATTGACCTGTAGTATCATAGCTGACCTTGCCACTTGCTCTTGCCACACCCTCAAGTTTGGGCTGCGAGTCTGTCATACCTCAGGAACTTTGTCACTATCATTGTCAGATTTGTCTCAATCAACCGCAAAATCATGGAAGCCTCACATGAGTTTAAAAAAGAGTGTTATATAAGTTTATATTACTATGGAAAAGGGGATGATTGTCTCTAGAATTTGGCAGTTGTTATGATATTCCTTTGGGTGTCAGTCCCTAGTTTCCTGATTTTTGACCTCAATTTGCGGATAAGAGTTAATTTCCGGGCATCAAATGTGTTTTGCTAATATCATTCTAAAAGGACCCAAGTAGTACTTCGTGATTCTTTATCCAAGAACAGAGCAAATAATTATCACAAAGAACATAAGCAAATGAAGGAAACTTATAATTGTGCAATTCTTCAATGACTCAAAAAACTCGTCTCCAATAATAGAAGCAGTGGGATGAAATACAAACAGTAACGTTCCAGCTTATTATGTTGTTTTGCAAATAACTGGAGGTTCAATAGCTCGTCCAAAGCTTTGAGGGTACCCTAACACTAGGCAAGCTAGAATTCTCAATTGGTGCAAGATAGGGAATTTCTTTCCATCTCATGACAATACTTCTCTTCTATGTCTCTTTGTCGCTCTACTGATTATACTCAAAGACATGAGACCTCATGGCATGAATGATCTTGACAAGGCTACGTCTTATTGATGAATCCCGGTAATACCCAGGTAGTCAGTGACGGATATTATACAGGCTGCGGATGGAAGTATAATGGTCAAGATAGCGAGGATGAAAGTTAGATCTCTCCGGGCCATTCTCCGGAGGACAGCGCGGAACTTTGGATATCATCCAACCTTTTGTAAAAACACACGTTGAAATGATTACCAAGCCCACGGCAGTGATTGCTACAAGGATTGTATCTTTACTCTCTGGATGTAAGATTAGGTGTTAGGGCCTGTTTGGGAGCAAAAAATGTGCCAGCATATATAATATTCGAATGCTAGCATTTGAATATTATATAAAAAGTATTTGATAGAAATTACTAATTGAATATCGAATGGTAGTATTCAGATACTATTAACCAAATTTGATCATATACTGAATATATTGAATGTTGAAAAAGAGGTTTTATTGAAGTATTCAACTATTATCAACCTATTTTTTTATTAATCATATTATATTCATTATTTAAAAATTTTCCCGAATCCGTTTGAAAACCTATTTCTGAATCTACCCGAATACATCAAATGCTAATATATATTATTCTGCCAAACGGATAATAGAGAATACACTATTAGCAATTGAATATCAGTGTCGAATGGTAGAAATTGACTACTACAAATATTATATATGCTAGCATGTTTTTTGCTCCCAAACACTGCCTTATACTAGCCGGAGAGGCAAATGTATTTTCTGGGACCTGATTACGCCTTTTAATACCTCGCTCTCTAAGCGTGTTGTCAATCTCGGAATTGCCTACAACTCCATAAGCAGCTCCGCGCTGATTTCTACCCTGAGTTGAGATATAGCTTCCGTGGCTCCTGTTTCTCTACTTGTATTGTGCCGGAGCTCCTGCTACCCTTCTCTGAATCTCTTCGCTTTCTTGCCTTCCTCGGTATACGCTTGAACACCAAAAAAATGCAGATTTTGAGCCAGCCTTGAAAGGGACTATTTCCAAATGAATGGAATTGAAGTGTACAAGTGTATCCAGCCGTTGAAATTAAAACCACAGCGAATCTTTTGCAATCATTCATACTTTTAGTTTACTTGTTCCAATTAATGGTATAAGGAATACATATGTAATGATCGCCGATCCTACTCAGATGCTTGTTTCACCTGAAAGAGGACTGTTTACGAACAAGAAAGGTAATAGATAGGTAGACGAACAAATAAACAAATAAGAGAAGTTGTTACAGAAGACCTTCACAAACACTTTGATGAATCACGCGCTGTATAAAGGATTGGTTATCAATGTTAGAGAATTAGGCATGGTATTTTACATTCCTCCCCAATGTGCATAAAGTTCTCTGACAAAAACTCGGTAGATCTTGATGCAGCCAGCCGATACTTAAGCGCGGTAACGAAGCAAGTCTCATGTACTTTTTATACATTAAGAAGGGATTATGACCATAGTTTTCCGATTCGAAATTGGTGCTTTTGAGGGTGGGAGAGATGCTGTTCGTGTTCCGGCTCGTGATTTATGCTCCGTAATTGGCAATTGAAAGTAGCGATTTCAAAATGTCCAAGATCCCATCCACGGCCAAAATAGAGGACTGGAGCACTCAAAAACTTGGGTGAACCGGGTCTTCACCAAAAACCTGTTGCAGTCTCTGGGTTCATTCCGGGTGCACGGTAGCTTTTTCTGAAAATCATACATTGAAAATCGGAGTAAACCAACACAAACATATGGTAAAAGCTGACTGGTACCTACTTCCTACCTGTACCCCGATCCTTTCTGCCGCCGTCTAGCATCTTCAATCTCTTCTGAAAGCCCTCACCAATTTGCATACCGCTTCCTCTTGGACCATCCTCGACAGCTCTCTTTCTACTTTTCTCTAGAACATCCTTCATTGCACCTCCACTACCACTCTTCCTCTTTGTCAGTCTCTCAATCCTATCAACACCCTCACCCAAACCCCTCCATTCCTCGCCACCATATCCAGCGTCTTGTCTTCCACCAGCCCTATTCTTTTTGGATCGGTCCTTCTTGCTCTCCTTCGGTAATCTGGTATAATTTTTCTCTTCGTATTCTCTTCTCTCATCATCTTCCTTCTTTTCCTTTTCGCTCTTAGATCTTCTGCCACCGGCTATGATATTCGAACCGATACTAGCCTCTGCAATTGGTGCAGCAGATAATTCCGTGTTGACGAATTCATCCAAGGTTGCGGATTTGTTCACTTTCCTGTCCTTCTTTTCGCGACGTTCGGTGGTAGGCATAGCCGTTGCAATGATGCGAGGAGGTTTGTAAACACCATCTGAGGAATGTTTTGAATCATCTTCTATAGCAGCGGCAGGTCTAAGGAGAGAGGAGGGATTTGGTCGGTACTGAAGATCATCGATCTGGGCGGTTTCGACAGGTACCCCATCCGCATCCGCATCACTGTCGTCTTCAGAGTCTGAATCGTTTCCATCACTTGGTGTATCATCTTTACTCCCGAGAGCCTTCGGTGTAGGCGCAAGAGCTCGAAGTGCATCGTCAGATGCTCGGATTACTTTGTCGATTTGGTATTTCAGACGTCCTTCTAAAGGCCGAACACCCTTTTCAAGGTACACTCGTAATTCCACCAATTTTTTCACCACCGCGTTGTCCAATTCTTCTTCATCTTCGCGGGATATATCTTCTTTTTGATTTCTGATCTTGAGGATTATGATAAATACCAAGTTTTGAAGGTAGGATAGGAGCAGCTCATTCTTCACGTCTAAGAGTGAAATGCCATCTGCAGGAGAATTGACAACCGAACTTTCTGGAGCTGATTCAATTGCAGAAGTCAATGACTGTGTAAGGGTAGCTAGCAATGCCGGAAGGGAAGTTTCGACAGCCATGATCTTGTTGTAAAAGTTGTTAATTAATGAAATCAATGGATGATTTTTAAAGCATTTCTGAACAAGAAGATTTCCATTGTATCGATAAGAAATTTGATTCCGCAGGGATAAATTTCTTTTGCGCCGGCGAAATATAAATCCGACACTTGGGGCAAGGCCAGGTTAGTCGAAAAGCTGTCCATCCCCAATCGCAGGTACGTACCCAAGTTTCCTTTACAGCAAGCCAAAAGCAAGTGATTTATCCTGTTGCTTCATTTCAACTAAAATCAATATCTCTCTCTCTCTTTTTCTTTCTAAGTTGTCGCCAGCCTTTTCCTCATATGAGAGAATTTAATGGTCAACTCTTTTGTGGCATCTCATGCTAGATTAAACATAAGGTTGAGGATCAAGGGTTGGATCTTCGTAAGCTCTCCTTTCTAGAACATTTCCGTCCTTATGAATACCTAACTTTACTATTGAATCGTGTCAAACTCACACATCGCCATATAGTTTCTTTACATCATGCGTTTAAAAGATCTCACACCGTCTGCGGCCGTATTTGCGACTCTGCTCGTCGCTCCACAACTATCGTCAGCTTTTTATCTTCCTGGTGTTGCGCCGACATCATATGCACCTGGCGCCAAGGTTCCATTATTTGTGAATCGACTCACACCTGTCGGTTCTTATGAAGATGGTCAATTGAGATCAGTGGTATCTTTCGATTATTATCACCCGGCTTTCCATTTCTGTAGACCAGATCCAAAGCCCGAATATGTCTCGGAGAGTTTGGGCAGTATCCTTTTCGGTGATCGTATAATGACCTCGCCCTTTAACCTGAAGATGGGAGTTAATGAGTCATGTACACAACTGTGCGAGGAGAAGAAGTTTGATCAAAGCTCGGCACATTTTGTGAACAGAAGGATACAACAAGGGTTTGCGTTGAATTGGCTGGTTGACGGTCTCCCCGCAGGGCAATTGATTGAGGACGAAATCACACAAACAAGATTCTACAGTCAAGGATTTGCTCTGGGGAGTAGCGATCAGAAGGACATGCACTTGAACAATCATTACGATATCTTCATTGACTACCATGAAGTTTCCGCCGGTCAAATGAGAGTTGTTGGCGTTATTGTTCAACCTTCATCCAGGATATTGAATAAGAATGCAGGCGATCCAGAATGCGGTGCTGGTGGACCAAAAGTGGTGCTTTCCGAGTCTGGCGAGACAGCCGTCACATATTCGTACAGCGTCTGGTGGCAACCATCAACAACAGCTTGGGCTACCAGGTGGGATAAATATCTCCACGTTTTTGATCCCAAGATCCATTGGTTCTCTTTGATCAACTCAGCCGTCATTGTAGTATTCCTCGTCATTACAGTCCTTTCGATTCTCATGCGAACATTGAGAAAAGACATTCAAAGATACAACAGGCTTGACTCGATTAACCTTGATGACTTGTCAGGAACATCTGTTGCTGTCGAAGACGGAGTTCAAGAGGATTCTGGATGGAAATTGGTACATGGAGATGTATTCCGTACACCAGGGCACCCATTGATTTTGAGCGTCTTTCTTGGAAATGGAGCACAATTATTCGTCATGACAGGCTTCACTATTGCCTTTGCACTGTTGGGATTCCTATCACCATCAAATCGTGGATCTCTTGGTACTATTATGATCCTTTTGTATACTGTCCTCGGGTTTATCGGCGGATATGCCTCAGCTCGAGTATACAAGTCCTTTGGTGGCGAACAATGGAAGCTCAACATTGCCTTGACGCCAACTCTCGTTCCAGGTATCGTCTTCAGCACATTTTTCCTTCTCAACCTCTTTCTTTGGGCCAAAGAGTCTTCCGGAGCAGTACCGTTCACAACAATGCTCGTCATCGTTTGTATCTGGTTTTTTTTTTCCCTGCCCCTATCATTTGCTGGTAGTTGGGTTGGGTTCCGCCAACCACCTATCGCTGCCCCCGTTCGTACAAACCAAATTCCACGTCAAATTCCCCCTTCTACGTCCTACATGCGTCCGATCCCATCCATGCTTCTCGTGGGTATCCTACCATTTGGGGCAATCTTTGTGGAACTCTACTTCATAATGTCTTCTATCTGGTTCTCCAAAGTCTACTACATGTTTGGCTTCCTCTTTTTGTGTTACGGTCTCATGATCATTACGTGTGCCGCCGTCACAGTTCTCATGATTTATTTCTTACTGTGTAGCGAAAATTATCACTGGCATTGGAGAGCATTCATGACGGCCGGTGCAAGTGCTGGTTACGTGTTTGCGAACGCCATGATTTACTGGATGACAAAACTGCAACTTGGTGGTTTGGCGGGTAGTGTACTTTACATTGGGTATAGTGCACTAATTTCATTTTTGTTTTTCATTCTTACTGGTAAGTAACATCCATCCTATGTCTGATTCAGGATGATACTAAAAGCCGCCAAAGGTTCGATCGGGTATTTTGCTTGCTGGGCATTTGTTCAGAAGATTTATGGATCTATAAAAATCGATTAGGGTCTGACTGGTCGGGTTAACATTTTTCTCCTGGTAAAAAAACCCGATATTTTCAATGCCGTGAAATTACAGGTGGATGAAAAGGCACTGAGAAGAGGGTCAGTTCGCCTTTGTACTATAAGGAAGAATTTTTTTCTCATTTTCTGAAGCATCTTCGTGTCAATCCATGTGATGCGACGCAAAATATCTATAGCGAATGGTTCCGAGGTAGACATGTTAGGGCGAAACGGCGTAAGGGATGTATTGGTATGTCGTGGAATTGAGTTCTTGACTTATTATATGTTCACAGCGGTTTGGAAAGAGCCACCAGGTTGACTATTTTAAAATGAAAGTTATCCAGTAATCATTGCAATATCATTTTCTCCTGTTCAGTTGATAAAGTTTACATTTTAATTATAAATTTTTTAAAATCTTTAAATTAAATATTATAACGTAGTTTATCAGCGAGTCGCCACTTTTTCACTTATTCAACCACTTTAAACTTATTTTAATCAGCAATTATTGAATCAATTGATTTAAACTATTAAGAATCTAATAATCTAGGGTCTATTATATTATTAGAACAAGTTCTTGAATTGTGACCAGTCTTTCCACATTTACTACAGCATCGATTAGTAGATGATTCCCCATTGGAATTTCCCCTATTTTGACGCTCGTCGCATCGAATCTGAATATCCATTTCTTGTTGTAATATTATATCTATAGCTTCCTGATCAATAAGTACTCCTCCTTGATGTAATTGAGTTTTTTTAATATGTCGATGTTTACTTAATATCTCATTTGCCTTTCGAAGCATACGAATCTCTGCACTTAAAAGTGTATTCTCATAAGCTAGTCGTTTTGTACTCTTAACTAATGCAATTATAGTTTCGAATATAGGTGTAGGAGAGCTTGATTGATGTCGAGCAATTCAAGATTTCATTAAAGTTGATTGTAAAAGAGCTTCAGTTGGATTGTGAAGTGTTTGAGAGACCCAAGAGTTGGCAGATTCCAAAAGGATCGATGGAGGGGTAGATGTGCGAATTCGAATATCTAATTTCGAAAGCATAGCTTGAGGATCAAATGGTATTAGTCCTGTTTCTCGAAAGTCAGCTTTTATATTCTGAATTGTAATCGATTGTTGATATATAGCTTTGAAAGCTATTGTTGGTACGAGAAGGATACGGAAGACGTAGCACCCACGGATTATGTAGGTCCTGTATGTCTAATTGTATTCTGTCTAAAGAGCTAGCTACATATTGAAAGTAGTAAGTCTTATATAGACTTACTAAAAGAGCTAGTCTCTTTCGCGTTCGCTTAGTTCTTTATTACAGTAGTAATTGAATTGAAGTCATTCACTTCGTTCACACAGCGACCTCTAGTATTCTTCCAAGCTTGAGATAAGCTACATAAGCAACATACCTGCCCCATAAGAAGCTCTAATGGCTTGTTGGAAAGACTTACTCCTGTAGCATAAACCCCTTTCATATACCCCAATACAAATTGACTTCGCATCTTGTACAATGGCTGTCCCAATATACTGCAGTCATTCCTTCAATATTCTCAAGTATGAATGTACCCTTATACAGTGGTTTTGTTCGAAGTGTTACTTAGGACCTTCTTGTATGATTTACGAATGCAAGTATTGCAAGTTAAAGACTTGCAGCAGCTGCTTGAAGAAATAATGAGGATTCGTACAGTGTAAGTGATCCCAGTCTACTGCTCTGGCAACAATTCACTGTACCCTCGATTACTGATATTGTGAATAATTACCAGATACTTTCTAGGCAGGAATATCAACATTCAGGAAGAGCCGACCGGGGCTATATTCGAAAACTTGGTAATATATATCTATATATATGAAGAGGAGTCATATACATTATGTAATCTATTATAGCATCATATTTAGTTGCCTTTTATAAGGGGGAAGGAGGGTGGTAGATGGAAATGTAGAACGCAAGTTGGTCCTAATAGCAATCCTTGCAAGTAGATACAGATAACATTCTACTTGATTACATGTGTCCACAAAATAGGCTAGCAAGTTTCCTCATTCCATCGATGTGACCGGCCATAAGATTCTATTTTACAGTAAAGAGTAGAGATCGGCTCTATCGTTTGTAAACTAGAACGCGAGAAGATTAGCAATAAAAAGTTAAATAAACAGGATTATTACCAATTTTGAAAGATAGTAACTTAAATTGCTTCTCTATATCAGAAAACTTGATCTTGTAACTTATCATCGGAGCACATTGCTCAGGGATTATACGGTATACAGGAACAGGAGACTTCAGCACGCAATGGTCTGGTAGCACTAATTTTATGTTTTTTTTTCTGAATACTACTGCTGAACTCGATTGAGTTGCAGAAATTTTACCTCAATCTTCGTCTCAAATCTTATATTATATTCTTGAAACTCCCTAAAGCCCCCTCCACAGCACATTCTCGCATTCCGACTTCTGGCCTTTCTATCATTGAGCAGATACAACCACAATATCAAAGATCATCTACCTCTACCTAGTACTTCAAAATGAATACAACTTTCGAAAACTCGATGTAAGTCTAAGTGTTGCTTCTACGAAGTTGGAAAATCATACTAATGAGGTCCCAAAGTCAGGACCTTCAATATTACACAACATTTTCTAGACCACTATTTCAAATCCAAAGACTACAACCTTTTGCCCAAACATTGCAACCTTTTGCGGAAAAACTACAACCTCAAACCCAGAAACCACAATATCGAATCCAAAAACCACAATATCATCCAACCTCTACAGTATTTCGTTTTCAGCTACTTCGAAAACGATTTGACGAAGAGGTAGCAAGATCGGAAAAGCAACAACCTCGTATCGGAGGTTCACTACAACAACCTTCTACCGAGGGTTTACTACAATAACCTCCTAAAAAAGGTTCGCTAAAACGAGAGGCTAACTATCTTCCACTCCAAGATAAATGGTACAACGATCCTATGTTTATTATGGAGGCTAAAAGAAAAGAGCAAGCTGGATATCGTATAATAAGAACTTTGCAGAAATGGCAAACGGACATAACGGATTGTCGGCTATTGAGGGACGTCTTTCCGGATATCAGAGACGATTAATAGGGATATTTGATAGGTAGCAATGAGTAATTGAACATTGATTATACGATAAGGAAGTAGGTAAAACCCGTGGAAGCATGTGTCAATGTGATGAAGTGGATGGAATCAGAAGAAAGGGTGTTTGGGGCGTGACAGAGAAGGCCTATCCAGCCAATAGTCTCAGTTTAGTGCCGTGTATTCTGTAGCGTGTGGTCTGAACATACCAATCTTTCATATGGCTTCTAAAGCTACATCTCTGATCTCAAGCTAAATCATTTTCCCCATCAGTAATATTTGTTCGTACTTGGAGCTTAAGAGCCTAGACTAATGCAATTTCAAAATGTAAATCAAGAGCCAATATCACGAAATCAGCTTCCTAACTTTCAAGAAACCTTTCACATCAAAGTAAATATCACAGCGGGACACAGATCTCATGTTGAATACCCTAGCAAACGAATAGTACTGATAGGCGTCAAACCAAGCTACAGGTGCTACGCTGCTATCAATATTTGAGGTTCTCACAATGATGGCTATAGCTGGCTGGCTCGATTTCTGCGGGGAAAGAGCTATGTACAATCCTAAAAGCATAGAAGGAATGCCCTAGTGTATTAAGAGTATAATAACATGAAACGCCTCTAGAGTGCTTATAGTTCAACCTATTATGAGAAACCTAAGCGATAGTTGCCTTGTAAGAGAAGAACAAGGACTTGTAGCTTCCCCCCCCGGAATCGGGAAGGAGTTTAGATTCCGAGGCTGAGTTCGCAAATCCTATAGTGCGTGATGTATAGGTCGTCAATCATGGAAATTCATGACGAGGATGTGGGAAAAGGCACAGGGTACAAGGGAGCGAATGAGAGTGTGCAGGGGGCTGCAAACTTTCGAGGCACCATGCTGTAAAGCTAAAACGAGACTTCCCTGCATCAGTATCTGCTTTTCATGACCGAAGGAATGATACCATCAACCCCAAGGTATACAACATGCCGCGAGTCATACAACCTGTGGTCCGATGCATAGATAGACAATAAAAGCCTAAGCTGAAAGTAGTCACCGACGAAAACAGGATATAGTCACAAACCAAATATATCCACAAGCCCTGCCTTATTCAGAGTGTTCGCAAAATGGTTCGCCATTGTTAGGCAAAAGAGACTTGTCTCTGAGTATAATTCGGCAGTTTTATTATGTAATTCGGCGAGCATGTAACTAGAGCCGGAAAAGCGGTTCACTGCCTGCTTATGGCTGTGGACTATACGTAAGAAACACTTGTTCAAGACATCATCTTCAGCACAGTGATAGTATGAATCCTTGGCGTATTATACAATAAGCTATCCCTGGTATCATTGTATCGTACAGTTTTCCCCAGACCCTTTATGCCCTAAAAACAAAAGATCCAAATTCCACTTACCTCCCCAAAAAACGCCTCAATGCTAATACCCAGTTGCTTCGTCTATACATTTACTTGTTCCTCATTCTGAATACAGCGAATTGCACTGTCGAATGCCTTGATCATCCCATCGTACATTATACTATGGTCATGAAATGTGCCGGTAAAGATCGCTCCGTCCCTGATTGGAAAAAGAACATATCGGAGTTCGCGAGCCAACGGTTTGAGATTCTCGAACTTCGGCGCAAACTCCACGATGATCTTCTCAAATCTATTTTTGTCCATATCCCCCACCTTATTCCGAGCAATTTCTCCATATATCCCAGTATACCAACCTCGCAACATATTTGTCTTCGCTCTCACCAACTTATTGGGTTTTTGCCTGCCTGTATCTTCGTAGCCATATCGAATGCACATCCATACGAAGACATAAAAAAATGACTCGAGATCGTGCCGATATGTATGACCGTTACCTTCAAGAACCTCGATCGCCATAAACTGTATTGTGCCAGTCCGGTAACAAGCCCCACTTGGCATACTGTCCAGCTCCTTTGCCAAGTCCAAGTCAATTAGTCTTCCTTTCGGATCACCTTCGGCAGGGAGCTCGGTGATGATGATGTTATTTTCGGAGATATCCCGATGTAGAATCTTTCCATCCTCTAGTAGCGACCTATGGCCTCGGATTGCATCGCGTAGCACCTCTAAAAGCTCTCTAACTGAATGATATTCGCGGAGAGGTCGTCCAGCCGGTGAAGTTACCAAACAGTAGTTCATTCGGTTGTCGTACGTCTCACTTTCGCAATCCGTGAAACTGTCGACTCCGGCTTCTTGAATACAGTCAACGTTATTCCGCTGCCACTCATTCCGGCAATGGGCCAGACTGTCAACGACCGTTTCTTGAATACTGTGAGCGCCGATTGCATCTGACTCGCGTTCTTTAATACGCACATTCGTCCCGCTGGCATGACTACCGTCGGATTTAGATTTCTTCAGTCTGCTCCCTGGATCAAGTCTTTCATTTCTTTTTCTTTTCTTTCCAGAGGAAGATGTACTTGCACCAATTCCTAGGCCCTTCAAGCGATTCGAACTACTCCCTGATCTTCCTCTGAGACTTGATTTAGAGTACACCCGACTGGATTCCGGACTGCCGTCGACCCAAGAAGCTTTGCTCGATAGCTTTCGTGGCCTTCCGAACTTCATATCTCGTCGGAAATGCGAAATAGTGTCCGGGTCGCCGTCAATAACAATCTGCTCATGATTAAACCACGTAGCAATACCCGTGACTCCCCTCTCTTTGGCCAACTTTAACAGTTCTCCTTCCCGCTGCCTTTTATCAGATGGCCAAGCAAACTTGACCACATACTCCCATTCCGTGGAGTCGCTCCTCCTTCCTCGATAACACGTTGTTCCACGGCATACTATCGCTTTTGTCGAGGCGATTGGCTTGTCCTCCAAAGAAATTTTTACATCTCGTGCCACGATGTACTTGCTATTGCCATCATACTTAACGAATGTATTCAACCCCAACTCGGCGTCCGTCATCAATGCATATCCAGCAATAACCCTAACGAATCGCTCAGGCTCTTTGTGTATATCGAACTTCTCAGAGTTGTACGAGCCAGATCTGTCGAATACCCAGAGTCGCATCATGCTTCCGCAGATCGTAAAACCAGGGACGAATCGCCGCTCCGGTTGACTTCCGAGCACCTCACGTACATACCCTGCCAACTGTACCAATGTTTTTGTAGAGCCATCTTCATCGGGATTCTGTTTATGTTCTCCAATGACAAGTACATTTGACCAGTCATACTCACCGCTCAGTAGAACAGCATCAGTAGAGGCGAGAAAAATGTCAAGCTTGCGATCAGCCTCTGAGCCCCTCAACACTTTGTTCGCCGATGTATAATACCTGCGGCCCTGTCCGCTGAGAATGGTGTCCTGGAATTTCGTGAACCACTCAAAAAATGGACCTTGAAGTGAAGGCTCTGGCCACCCACTCCAACGGCTTTCTGCATATTGGGCCCTCGACTCTTCGTAGATATCCCTCGTGTTATTTATCCAGGGTTTCCCTTTGAAATATCGTTCGTAGAAACCTCCGACATCATAATAGACTCGCCCGGTAAGCTCCTCGAGTATTCGCTGATCAACTTCGTCGTGTGTCTGTTCAACCCCCCTCTGAGAAGCCGAGCTGGATCGAAGCGGCGTGTCGAAAACAGCTTTCTCGAAGGCAATCGGTGGCGTTACTTGTTTCGGGCTAGTGGTTAAGATCAGGTTGAACACGGCATGCCATGTCTCCACGTCAGGCGCGTTCTTAACAACCAGTTCCACCAAAGGGATTGTTGACTTGATGTCGAAATCTCTGGAGGCAACTTTAGATCCAAGGGTGAATAAATCTGCACGTAGACGAGTTTTGCGATCGATCGGCGAACATAGGATACGAGCGGCCGGAAAGTTCTGCAAGGCCACAATAAGATCAAGGACCAGGTCTTATATATGTATTAGCAAGATAATTATTTGCTGGATAGTGATACTAACCCGAGGCAGATTCTGCGGAAAGGATGTCCTCAATAGCACGAGATGATTCAAACTGGCGACGGAAAGCAAGTAACCCTTCTTTGATAGGATGACTATTGATTATCTCTGCTTCTTCGGTAGCGTCCATAATAGAGTAGGTATATCATGAAGCCTAGTAGAAATGACAGAAGAAGGGCGGCGCGATCTCAAAGCGTAAAGGGAGAATTGAAGACGCGATGAGAAAGGGCGAGGAAATGAATTGATTGATTGATTGATTGATTAATTGATTGATTGATTGATTGATTGATTGATTGATTGATTGATTCAATTTACCAGGGTAACGCCCGTTCTAGTAGCCTCAAGGCTGTTATGCAGGTTTACGTAAGATTTGATCTTCCGCCACACTAAACTCAGTGTATTTACAGGATGGTTGGCGGGTGCGATATGATTGCGTAAGAAATGCCGGAGGCGAAGTCAAAAAGGGTCCAGCGCCGGAATAATCTGTCTGTAGATGGGGATAGCTACTCTATATATACACGAATGAATGGCCTAGCCGTAATGGCTAGGCAGAAAGAAGTCATATTTATCCCTTCAATGATCTTACTTTATCGATAACTCTTGGTACATAGCACTTGTTCGGATCTGATCCTCAGACTACCTAAATCGCATACTAATCCTGAGTAATCGTATCATATATGAACATGATTAATATATTTGAGGTTTCTTATCTAAAAATGGGAGGAAAGTAGGGGTTTCCGTTACAGAAGTCCTTTTGTTAATTCTCAAGCTTTCTACAAGCTTCTTTATCTTCTAATTAGGATGGCTCAAATTCTACACTTTGTTCATGTTACGAAGTAACAGCTGATCAGTCCATACGAGCTCGGACCATTTGGAAAAGCAAGGAGATTCACATACAAACTGTATGGCAATTGACTCATATGATCTCCCCACCTTAAGCAAGCACAGACATCGAATCTGATCGAAAACACGTGATCAAGGATTCCCACCGAGCTGAGGAATATGGTGGGAAATATTTCCACCTTGATGGGACGATAGAGGGCAGTGGGATGCATAGTACGAAGGTCTATACAACTGGAAAGAGTTTCCTTATTGTAGAGCTTCGTGCTCAAGATCAATCATATAGTACTCTACTATTAGTTATGAATTGCATAACGTGGTTTAACACCGAGTGCACCATATCACCGAGTGCACCACTTTTACCTCAATTTGCACTTTCTAACTCATTTCATTCAACAATCATTAAATCAATCAATTAAAACTATTAAGAATCCAATAATCTAGGATCTATTATACTATTTTGACAAGTTCTTAAATTATGACCAGTCTTTCCACACTTACTACAGCATCGACTAGTAGATGATTCCCTATTAGAATTTCCCTCATTTTGATGCTCGTCGTGTTGAATCTGAATATCAATCTCTTATTGAGATAATATATCTGTAGCTTCTTGTTCAATAAGTACTCCTTGATATAATTGAGTCTTTTTCGCGTGTCGATGTTTGCTTAATGCCTCATTTGCCTTCCGAAGTGTATGGTTTTCTGCACTTAAAAGTGTATTTTCATATATCAATCTTTTTGTGCCTTTAGCTAAAGCTAGTATAGTTTCGAATATAGGTGTAGGAGAGCTTGATTGATGATGAGCCATTCGAGATTTTACTAAAGTTGATTGAGAAAGAGCTTCAGTTGGATTATGAGGGGTTTGAGAGATCCAAAGATCCAAATCGAAAGGAGGAGGAGTAGGTGTATGAATTCAAATATCTAATTTTGAGAGTACAGCTTCGGGATTAAATGGTATTAATCCAGCTCCTCGAAACCCAGCTTTCATATTCTGAACTGTAATTGATTCTTGATATGCAGCTTTAAAAGCTATAAAGAATTCAATTTTAGAGATATAATTGATATATACCTTGATAAATCCATCAATTTGACTATCATATGAGCGTTTCAGGACACTAAAACATCCAACATCAAGTGGTTGAGTTAAATGACTTGAATGTAATGGTAATTTGAGGTATATAATATCATTTGATTTGCAATATGATTGAAAAGGTATTGATTCGTGGCTTTCGTGCCCATCCAATACTAGCATTCGATATTTGCCCTTCCTTTGACGAATAGTATGTTTATCGAAATGCTTTAACTGTTGGTACGAGAAGGATACAGAAGACGTAGCACCCACGGATTGCGTAGATCCTATATGTCTAATTGTATTCTGTCTAAAGAGCTAGCTACATATTGAAAGTAGTAAGTCTTATATAGACTTACTAAAAGAGCTAGTCTCTTTCGCGTTCGCTTAGGGCTTTATTACAGTAGCTATATTACAATAGTAATTGAATTGAAGTCATTCACTTCGTTCATATAGTTTAACTTCAATGTTAGGGGCTATTCGCTTCTTTGCGTGTATAATCCTTCTTTTATAACAAAAGGACATGTTTGATCTGGATTATTATTAAAATGGGGCTTAATTCCCGAATGAGTAGGCTCGATGAAGGCTTTGATCCCTTGACTGGAATGGGGGAGAGTAAGAATGGATTACTATTTGATTAATTGAGCGTTAGTACTCTTGTATTGTATATTAGATTTGTATTTTGCAATTTTAAAAGGTAATATGTATTAGAGTGATCAATTAAGTGAAGAGTTAATAAGGGGAATAGATACTTTATTGAAAAGGTAAACCTTTTTCCAAGGCCCTTTAGTAATTGTTGAACTCCTGGGATCTTGGCAGCATATGCATGTATATTACATGATGCATATAAGGAGCAAACAAAACTCAACTTTTAATTCATTCTTTCCTTTTTGGTATACTGTTTGTTTGCTTTCAATATTTTGATTTCAAAGCACTTTAATTCCGAAGGCTGAATACCTAACCTTATTCCTTCATTTTTTTTGGAATATATACTCGCAGCTTAACTGCTTAGCTAGAGAATCAATTCAATCTGATGCTCTTTCTAGTCTCAATAAAGCCAACAGTAATTGGGGTAGATCTGAGTATAGAATTCTGAGTCTACAATTAGTTGAGTAAGCTTATTGGGTGTATATAAGAGTTTTTTAATATATATGATAGCCTATTTATTGGAGCGTATCTTTATTGAAGAGAGAGGCTAGTTTGAGCACTTTAGATTATTTATTGTGTATCTGAAGAAGTGATATAGTTCTTTTTCTATATTGTATAAGCAATCTTGTTTGCTATTTTGATGTTTGAAGTATTGGTGATATACAATGTAATCGCTATGATTTGTTTTCATAGCTAATAATCGATGAAGAACTCCTTTGGGTAAAGTTAGTTCTTTCGGCTCCTTTGTATTGTAATTGGAAGCCTACTTTTTATAATTAGACGAAAGAGAGGCAATTACCTCTTTCCATTAATTAGTCTCTGTATACAGACACTTTTTATAAAAGATCGTTCGTATACCATTGATCATAAGTAACTTGTCGGCCATTTAATCCATGGGTTCAATTGCTCCTGCATTCGCTAGGCGATCCGCTTCCTTATTGTCTTCGATCTCTATATATCCAAGGGATCACTTTACTCTGATATTGAGTTGTTTGATTGCCTTGTAATATTTGTAGAAAGTCTATTATAATATAGATGATGCATTTCATTGTATACTCCAGATAACTGATATACTATCGATAAACATCCAGATCCTACCATTTAGGGGACCTACAAATATACTAATCGAATGCTCTAATCTGTATTATACTCTTATCGCTTCTGTATCGAATATATATAAATCATTACAGATCTATTTGTATCCAATTGTTATTTGAGTATTATTACAATAAATCATATAATTATAATCAATATAATGCTTACAATCTATAATCTGCTCAGATTCATCTAAGAAGATCGAGTAATCCTTAAACAGGAGCTTTGGTTATCATTCCTTAAAGGTTTATATTGTCTCTTTTTTGATTTGCCTTTCTATAAAATCGGTTCTGCATCCCGACGAGATGTATAAGCGGAGCAATTTCGGCCGTTGGGTTTCTGGGATGATTAGGCCAAGTCACTGGATCCTTGTAAGAGGCTTTTTAGTTGTGCTAATCCCTTGTCTTTTTTTCTGTATAGTGGGCTTTAAGTGGTTCATTAGCAGATGTTTATTGTTGATCATTTGTAAGCGGAGAGCAAATATCAGTTTGGCGTGTTCTAGTGCAACTAACGTGTTTCATCACCCCGTGCACCATATCACCTCGTGCACCACTTTCACCTCAATTCACATCAATCACTTCAATACGCGATTTATCAATAAATAATTATGGTATCGACATTAAATGAACGCGATATCGTTATGGCGATGGAGGCAATGGCTAAAGATAAAAATTTAAGCCTCCGGAAAGTTGTCAAGATTTATAATATTACTCATACGACATTCATACGTAGAATGAAAGGGATCACTTCTACCTCCGAATATCGTCAAAAACAGCATAAAATTACTAAAATGAAGAGGAGGT
>NW_001820804.1:183386-201714 GCF_000146945.2 Sclerotinia sclerotiorum 1980 UF-70 | reverse complement strand
ATCATCTATAATTAAAGTCAAGATTGATTATTTGATACTTTTTTCGTGTCCTGTGGTTTGAAAACCCTTTGTAATCATTCTAATCTATATTTATTTGAGATCTATCTATTTGTATTAGTAAAGAATTATTAATCTTGAAATATATTCTTTAGAATCTATAACGTGGTTTATCAGCGAGTCGCCACTATCAGCGAGTCGCCACTTTTTCAATATCTTTTATCATTCAATTTCAAGACGCGATATTTCAACGAATTATTATGGAAATACAATCAAAAGAGGCCAGAATAATCTTAGTTATTGAAGCTATTCAAAAATCAAAAAATCTTACAGTTGGAAAGGCTGCGAAAATCTACAAAGTCCCTCGAACTATATTACGAGATAGAATAGATAATCGAATTCATAGAATGGAAACTTGAGCAAATAATCTTAATTTGATTGAAAAAGAAGAAGAGGTACTTATTCAATATATTATCGATATAGATGAAAAAGGATTTGTATTTAAATTAAATGATGTAGAAGATATAGCGAATTATATTCTCGAATCAAGAGATGCGAAAAGAATTAGAAAGCTTTGAGCTTATCGATTTGTAAAATATTGTATAAAATTAAAGATATGTTTTAATTGTATTTATAACTTTTAAAAAGTTCTTTATAAAGATCCCAAGTTTATTAAAGAGTGGTTTGGATTGATATCGAATATGCAGGCGAAATATGATATTCAAGATTACAATTTCTATAACTTCGATAAAACTAACTTTATGATAGATATAATATGCCTTGGAATAATTGTAATTAGTTCTGAAAGAAATGGCAGAAACAAGGCAATACAATCAGATAATCGAGAATGGGCTACAGCAATTATATATAGTAATGAAGAGGGTGAAACTATACCTCTATTTTTGATAGTTCAAGGACAAGTTTATCTTTCCAATTAATATACCGAAACCGATTTTCCTATGGATTGGGCTATTAAATCTATTTCTAATGAATGAACGAATAATGAAATAGATTTAGAATAATTAAAGCACTTTGATAAATATACTAATCAATGAAGAAAGGGCAAATATCGAATATTAATATTGGATAAATATGAAAGTTATAAATCGATATCTTTCCAATCATATTACAAATCAAATGATATTATATATATAAAGTTATTATTGTATTTAAATTATTTAATTCAATTATTTGATATTGGATATTTTAATATATTCAAATATTCATATAATTATCAAATTGATAAGTTTATTAAGGTATATATTAATCATATTTCTAAAATTGAATTCTTTATAGCTTTCAAAGCTATATATCAACAATCGATTACAATTCAGAATATGAAAGCTAGTTTTCGAGAAGTAGGACTAATACTATTTGATCCTCAAGCTGTGCTTTCGAAATTAGATATTCGAATTCGCACACCTACCCCTCTATTGATCCTTTTGGAATCTGCCAACTCTTAGATCTCTCAAACATCTCATAATCCAATTGAAGCTCTTTTACAATCAATTTTAATGAAATCTCGAATTGCTCAATATTAATCAAGTTTTCCTATATCTATATTTGAAACTATAATTATATTAATTAAAGATATAAAACAATTAATTTATAAGAATATACTCTTAAATATAGAGATTTATATACTTTGAAAAATAAATAAGATATTAAGTAAATATTGATATATTAAAAAAACTTAATTACATTAAGAAGGAATACTTATTGATCAGGAAGTTATAGATATAATATCACAACAAAAGGTGGATATTCAGATTCGATGCAACAAGTGTCAAAATAGGGGAAATTCCAATAAGGAATCATCTACTAATCGATACTATAGTAAATGTGGAAAAACTGATCATAATTCAAGAACTTGTTCTAATAATATAATAGACCCTAGATTATTAGATTCTTAATAGTTTAAATCAATTGATTCAATAATTGTTGATTAAAATAATTTTAAAGTGGCGACTCGCTGATAAACCACGCTATAGTATTTATGTTTTAAGTCTTGAAAATAATTATAAATAATAAAATCTTTTTAATTATATTAATATATTTAAATATAATTATTTATTCTTATTTACCAGCTATAATCTTCTAATTCAATTTCTGAGTAGAATCGATTATAATACAAATACTTTGAATATCTTCGATTGCAAATCCAATTTTATCTATATTATATATATCATTTAATTTATACTTTCACTTAATAAAATATATTTAAAATATATCAAATCAAATTTGAATATTTTTTGAAATTATCTCTTTAATTTGATTAAGTTTTAATTGATATAAATAATATACTTTAAGTTCTGGATATCGTTTTTGGAATCTATAGATCCATTTGTGGCCTATAGATGGAATATTTGTTGAGGTAAAGTTTGAAGAGATGTTACGATAGTAACAACTGACTAATTAGGAGAGCTTGGGCCTTGTGCAAAAGCGATCAGATTTCATCGAATTAATATGTGATCTGGGCCACCTTAAGATCGTATGTGCATGCACTGTCAGAAAGCACGTGACTTGGAGCTTTTGGAGCTTGAGGATCCAAAAGGATCCAATGGAGCCTTTGGAGCTTAGGATCCAAAAGGATCCAAGGGAGCATGAATATCTATATAACCAAGATGGATTCCCTTTGTATAGAGCTTGATGCTCAAGATCAATCATTTAGTATACTCTACTATTAGTTACGAATTGCATTATTGTCATTACTTTAAGTCCCTGCTTGACGCCTAGTTATAAACCACCTCGAGAGCCTAGAGCACTTCCACGTGATCTAGACGGCAAACTTCGTAAGAGAATATGATTTGAATATATTGAATATAAATTTCATTAATTATTTCCTTTATTGATATAAATATAATAAAGAATCTAATAATAATAAAATATAAAATCTATTATACTATTAAAAGATTGGGTGGAAGAGGCCTCTATGTTGATTATATTCCTACGCGTGTAGGCGTCTTAATGTCCTGTTTAGGTAACTGTATTACTAATCACGACACGTGATTAGTACCGGTAACTTCTATTCCTTTTAACATATACTAATATTTTTTCTTTTATATTTGAAAGAATTGGAATTATTTTATAAGATTGAATATATGATTTTCTTTTAACGTGTTTCATCACCCCGTGCACCATATCACCTCGTGCACCACTTTCACCTCAATTCACATCAATCACTTCAATACGCGATTTATCAATAAATAATTATGGTATCGACATTAAATGAATGCGATATCGTTATGGCGATGGAGGTAATGGCTAAAGATAAAAATTTAAGCCTCTGGAAAGCTGCCAAGATTTACAATATTACTCATACAACACTCATACATAGAATGAAAAAGATCACTCCTGCCTCCGAATATCGTCAAAAACAGCATAAAATTACTAAAATTGAAGAGGAGGTTATTATTCAGCATATAATCGATATAGATAAGTGAGGATTTAGTCCTAAATTCATAAGTGTTGAAAGTATAGCGAATCATATTCTTGAATCGAGGGGTGAAAAGTGTGTTGGTAAACAATAGGCATATCGATTCGTGAATCGATATAATATTCTAAAAACATGTTTTAATTGTGTCTACGACTTCCAAAGGGCTTTCTGCGAGGATCCTAAGCTTATTAATAAGTGGTTTCAACTATTCAAAAATATAAAGGCAAAATATGGAATATAGGAATGTGATATATGGAATTTTGATGAAACAGGCTTTATGATGGGAGTGATATCCTTTAGTATGGTTATTACTAGTGTAGATAGATGTGGCAAAAGTAAAGGAATACAGCCAGGCAATAGAGAATGGTCGACAGCGATTGTATGTGGTAATGCAACGGGGGAGAATATACCTCTATATCTCCTTGTTCAAGGACAAATGCACCTAGCCAATTGGTACAGCGAGACGGATATGCCTCCCGAATGAATGGTTAAAACTACTATAAATAAATAGACGAATAATGAGATAGGTTTAGAATAACTAAAGCATTTTGATAAGCATACGAAACTCCGAACGAAGGGTGTATATCGAATGCTAGTCTTAGATAGATATGAAAACTATGAATCAGGCCCTTTTCAGAACTATTGTATAGAACATAAGATTAAAACCATCGGATTACCACCTCATTCGAATCATCTCACCCAACCTCTTAATATTAGTTATTTTAGTGTACTAAAACGTATATATAATAAGCAAATTGAGGGGTATATACGGATGCATATTAATCATATCTTCAAAATCGAATTCTTTATAGTATTCAATACTGTATACAAACAAGCAATTACAATAGAGAATATGAAAGCAAACTTTAGAGAAGCAGGATTAATCCCTTTTAATCCCGATACTGTACTCTCTAGAATGGATATTCGAATCTGTACACCTACTCCTCCTTCGCTTCCTCCGAGTCATATGCTCGATTGGGTCTCACAAACACCTCACAATGTCACCGAAGCTCTTTCACAAGCATTTTTAGTACAATCTATTATTGCTCGGCATTATTCTAGCTTTTTTACACCTATATTTAAGGTTACAGATCCTTTAATTAAGGGTGTAGAATACCTAGCTAGTACTGTTACGATTTAAGCTTTTGAGAATCATGATCTTCGATTAGCAAATACAGGATTAAGTAAACGTCGACATGCTAAAAAGACTCAATTACGTTTAGAAAGAGCTCTCACTATTCAAGAGACTAATGATATTATATTACAAAAAGAGGTGGATATTCAGATTAAACGCGATAGGCAACAAAATGGGCGGAATTCTAATAGAGAGGCATCGACTAATCGATGCTGTAGTAAATGTGGAATAACAGATCATAATGCAAGAACATATTCTAATGATAATATAGATCCTAAATTATTAGATAGTGCTTAGTTTAAATCAATTGATCAAGTAATTGTTGAATTATATATGATTATAAATAGGAATTGAGGTGAAAGTGGTGCACGAGGTGATATAGTGCACGGGGTGATGAAACACGTTAATGATTTTAATTATAAAAATTGATTTAAAAACTTCAAAATACTTTATAATTTTTCTAATTGAATCAAATTCCTTTAATTGAAGTACAATAATAGTATTCTGTATTTTCTCTTCAATTTGAGAAGGTGTAAGAGGTGGTTCAAGACGCATAGCAAAAATTATTATAGTTTGAAGTTAGTGATGGGTTAATTATGACCTGGTTCATTATAAGTTATTGTTACGAGGTTTGCCGTCTAGATCATGTGGAAGTGCTCTAGGCTCTCGAGGTGGTTTATAACTAGGCGTTAAGCAGGGACTTAAAGTAATGACAATAATGCAATTCGTAACTAATAGTAGAGTATACTAAATGATTGATCTTGAGCACTAAGCTCTATACAAAGGAAATCCATCTTGATTATATAAACCTTCATGCCTATGGCTAGTCAGGACCGCTGCGCGGTCCTGGACAGCCAGCGTTCCTCAGCGGTCCATAACGTGACTTAATCACGTTACCTTGTTTTAGTCATGTGACGCGGCGTAGAAGATAGCCGTCGTAACAGTTATATTATTTTTAATTTTTAAATTTCAATTTTTCAATTAATAAAATTATAAAAAATCTGAAATTTGTAAAATTTATTATTATATAAATAATAAATAACGTGGTTTATCAGCGAGCGGGCCATATCACCGAGCGGGCCACTTTTACCTCAATTTATATCTTTCAACTTCAATACGCGATTTATCAACAATATATTATGGAATCGAATAATCAAGAAGGTCGAATACTTTTAGCTATCGAAGCTATCAATAAAGACCAAAAATTAAGCATTCGGAAAGCTGTTAAGCTATATAATATCCCGCGTACAAAGATTCAGCACAGAATAGACGGTACTACCCCTTGTATCGAATCTCGAGCAAATAGTCATAATTTGACCAAATTAGAAGAGGAAGTACTTATCCAGTATATAATCGATATAGATAAGAGAGGGTTTGTATCTAAATTAAATAATGTAGAAGATATAGCGAATTATATCCTCGAATCGCGGGGTGCGAAGAAGATTGGAAAGCTCTAGGCTTATCGCTTTGTTAAACGATGTCCAGAATTAAAGATGTGTTTTAATCGTGTTTATAATTTTCAAAGAGCTCTCTACGAAGATCCCAAGCTTATTGAAAAGTAGTTTAGATTGGTATCGAATATATAGGCGAAATATGGTATTATCGATTCCGATTTCTACAATTTCGACGAAACCAGCTTTATGATAAGTATAATATGCCCTGAAATGGTTGTAACTAGTATTGAACGAAATGGCAGAAGCAAGATAATACAATCAAGCAATCGAGAGTGGGCTACAGTAATTATATATGGCAATAAAGAGGGTGAAATTATACTTCTATTTCTAGTAATTCAAGAATAAGTTCATCTTTCCAATTGATATACCGAAACCGATTTTCCTGCGGATTGGGCTATTAAATCTACTTTTAATGAATAAACGAATAATGAGACAGATCTAGAATAATTAAAGCATTTCGATAAATATACTATTCGTCAAAGAAAGGGCAAATATCGAATGCTAGTATTGGATAAGCACGAAAGCTATGAATCAATATCTTTTCAATCATATTGCAAATCAAATGATATTATATACCTCAAATTACTACTACATTCAAATCATTTAATTCAATCACTTGATATTGGATGTTTCGGTATACTTAAACATTTATATAATTCTCAAATTGAAGAGTTTATCAAAGTATATATCAATCATATCACTAAAATTGAATTCTTTATAGCTTTCAAAACTGTATATCAACAATCATTTATTATTCAGAATATGAAAGCTAGTTTTCGAGGAGTAGGTCTAATACTATTCGATCCTTAATCTATACTTTCAAAACTAGATATTAGGATTCGTACTTCTATCCCTTTATCTACCTTTTTGGAACTTACCAATTCCTGGATCTCTCAAACCCCTCATAATCCAATTGAGGCTCTCTTATAATCAACTCTAGTAAAAGCTCGAATAACTTGTTATCAATCAAGCTCTTCTACACCTATATTTGAGATTGTACAAGTTTTAATTAAAGGTACAAAGAGATTAGCATATAAAGTTACACTTTTGAGTATTAAGAATTATATATTTCGAAGAGCAAATGAGGTATTAAGTAAATGTCAACATACTAAAAAAATTCAATTATATAATAAAGGAGTACTTACTGGACAAGAAACTGAAGATATATTATCATAACAAGAGTTTGATAATCAGATTCAATACAACGAGCGTCAAAATGGGGGAAATTTTAATAGGGAATCATCTACTAGTCGATATTGTAGTAAGTGTGGAAAGACTGGTCATAATTCAAGAACTTGTCAGAATAGTATAATAGATCCTAGATTATTAGATTCTTGATAGTTTCAATCAATTGATTTAATTGTTGTTAAATAATATGGGTTTGAAATGATAAATTGAGGTAAAAGTGGCCCGCTCGGTGATATGGCCCGCTCGCTGATAAACCACGTTATATAATTCAAATTTTGTTAAATTATTGCCACGAACCACGATTAAGATTACCCGATAAAGTCAAGTATCGGTGTTTAGGCCGCCGATTACCGGGGGGTTCCTTATCGCTCGCGATAAGGAACCCCTTGTAAGCCGCGGTTAAATCACACTCCCCCTGTAATCGGTAGCTAAATCACCGACACTCATCATACTACTATAATCTGAACTGTGATTCGTGACAATGTAATATTATTAAATTGATTCAATAATTTTATTTTCAAATTTTTTAAATTGTTAATATTTTTGAGTTTATTTATTTTATAATTTGTATATCTCCTGATGATCTATATGTAAAGTAGGTGTTTTATAAATAAGAGTAATTGTTAAAAGGAATGATCTCACACAGGGAATAGTGGGAAGCTGATAGGGCAGAACTGAGGTAATATTGGTCTTGTAGGTTAATCTCTCTTCTAAGTTCTACGGAAGTGCGAAGCTCTCTGTAAGAGAGCTTCTCAATCTAGTCCTAACAGGACTAGTGCCCTGTGCACGTGCTACGCAGGAACCATTCACTTTAACAGTAATTGATAATAAAGTGATTTTTAAAAACCAGTATGACTAATCAAAACATTACCAAATTCTCCTCGCTCATGATTTTTCCTCATGCAACATAGTTGTATTTTGCAGATGTGGCATCCCACACGATCACCAAATACAAGAAAAGCATCGTGATGACATCACTTGAAAACCATCACTGAACTTACCCTCATAGCTAGCAAATATTTATCATTGCGTCGAGCAAAGAGACAACAGTCAGTGATCACGTGACATTACCCAAGTCTTTCGAGCGCCACGGAGTCAACGTGAGCCTCACCGTATATCGAAAGGGCGATGCCTTCCGACCCTCTCACGTACGTTTGTACTTGCAACCAGCCTGGTCTCGTTCTTCTCTTCTATCGCTACTTTACCTCTCCGCCCCAACTCCCTTCACAACACTACCCACTCACGACTCCTTCCCTTCAAGGCTTGCGTGATTTCCAAAAGTCAACATGTGAAACTTTAGGCCTTACTGGTAAAACACGGGTGGCGAAGGAGGGCTTCAATATCACTGTTGCGGGTACGACATCGAATGTCCATTCGTATATCGAGTCGTGTATATCCCATTGGTCGTTTGCCGGGCTAGAACTATCCTTAAAAAATGAGAAGGGAATTAACGAATTTTTTAAACCTACAAAAGGCTGTGCGTGTGTTTTCACGAATTTAAGTATCCGTATCGCAGATGAGATTACCCCGTTGGGGATCACGAATTATGAGCCCAAAGATTGGAACACGGTGACTTATCTGAGTCCTGAGGACTTCCACAATATGGTTACTGCTGCGACAAATGAGGATGGAGAGAAAATGTTACTTGATATACGCAATCATTACGAGTCACGGATTGGATATTTTGCGGCACCAGATGGGTCTGGTATCCAGACTGTGAAGCCACAGGTTAGGAGATTTTCGCAGTTCCCTGCATTTGTAAAGAGACATATAGATCCCACTCTTCGTTCTTCATCTGAACACAGGAAAGATGAGAGTACTCCTGGTAAAACGATTTTCACCTATTGTACAGGCGGCATTCGCTGTGAGAAAGCCACAAGGTGGATTGCAGAAAATGTGGAGCAAACTCCACAAGACAAAATCTACACCTTGAAGGGAGGTGTATCGGGATACGTGGCTTGGTTTGAGAAAGAGATGATGGCTGGCAGGAAGAGAGAAGATGAGTGTTTATGGAAGGGTAGGGAGTATGTTTTCGATGGAAGGGGATCATTGGGGCTGGGTAATGCAAACGGAAGGAAGAAGGTGGCGAAGTGCCATGGATGCGGGAAGGAGGAGGATAGAATGGGAAAATGTGACATGGAAGGATGTGAGTTAGTATTGGTGGTTTGCGAAGGCTGCGACGGCATCAAGTGCTGTAATAGTTGTGGGGGAGTAGATGGAAAGGGGAGGAGAATGGTTTGTGATTGCGAAAGCCAAAGGGAATTTGGGCTATGGGGGAGCGAGGGTATGAGAGGCGTCAAAGGCGTTTCAGCGAAGCAAAATAGGTTACACGAGCGAGGAAAGAGACAGGCTGTAACCGATAACATAGATATTAGAGTCAAGGTAATAAAATAAGATAGTTTGTGATTCATCACTCCATACACCAAACAAGGTACTTTGCACCCGTTCAGTAAAGCTCAAGTGGGCATCCCTGGTCGACACTCTTCTTGGGCATCTTCTCAACAACAACCTCTTTCGTCAGCTTCATCAACTGCTCGCCTAAATCTTCGTCTTGGGACAACTCGCTTCCGGGCTCGGGGATTGCTGGTGGACAGATATACAATCCACTTTTTTCCACCGCAGTACTGGCGAACAAGGTACTGACACAACCATCCCATTGATCTTTCTTCAAGGGCTTCATGAGGACAGACATGCCATACCCGAGTGTTGGATATGGTTCATGAATATCAGCCTGCGACATTTTTGTCTCGACAAATCCAGGATGCACAGCGTTGACCAAGATTTTGGGATATTTGGAAGTGAGATGACGAGCTAGGTAACGTGAATAAAGTATAGACGCCAACTTCGACCGTCCATATTGTCCATTTGGTCCTAAATCTGTGTTCAACTCATCCACACTTGCAAATTTGCAATCGCTCGGAGTGGCTTGATGCGCATTCGAGGACATGTTGACGATTCTGACGATATGCCCTGCCTCTGCTGTTTGCTTGAGAATTGGCAACAAGTGACTTGTGAGGACAACGTGGCCGAAATGATTGACCGCCATATGTCTATCAAGACCATAGTCGGTAAGTTGATATGTCATGATCCCTCGTGCAGCGAGATTGCACAGGATATCAACTCTATCTGTGCCCTCGGATATTGTGTGAGCGACCTTGGATACGGCTGGCCAATCGGACATATCACACTGGAGGAATGTGCATCTTTGGGCTGCCTCGGGTGAGATAGTCTTGGAAATATCCTCTACAGCATCATCGTAAACTTCCTGGGATACAGCAATGATGAATAGCTTGGTGAGGTTGTTTTTCAGAAGGGTGTGTGCACAACCATAGCCGATGCCTTCACTACCGCCAGTTATGACTGCCACCTTCCCGCTCTGGTCAGGGCAATCCTCGAGAGAGAATTGGTGCTCTGGTTTTGCGAGAGAGTGCCTAGAAAGCATCAGTATATCAAAATACACAAAGAACAACAGAAACATACGTGCCCCCGGTGTTCTCGGCAATAGTGTTCTTAACTGTTTGCATGATATTGGAATTTGAAGTTTGAAATTGGAGGTGGGAAATGGAATAGAGAATGAAGTCCACGCAGCAGTTCTTTCATCTATTATACTCAGCGGAATCGCCCTTACGTCAATGTTGTATATAACTTCTAAATATGTGAGGTCAATTGTCATATTGTTATGATGTCACTATATACATCCTGGGTGTTGGGGCGAACATGCCGTGGGGTAACAATCGTCTGAGTTTACCGAAAGCGTCAATCAACCTGTGCCTTGTTAATATTATTATCCATACCACGGACAGCTTAGTTGATCTATTAATCTTGACACTTGTTTCTTTAGGTAATGTTTAGATGCGCGACAAGACTCCCATTGGTGCTATATCACACAATGAGAACGAAAGCTTGAAAGTTAATCGCGCTTTGCCCCCAAATACTACAACCAAGATTCTGCAATTGGTAATTGTTTATTAGCTAGAATTACCTCTTCGTGTCTTGCGTCTTATATGTTAAGTCCGTCTCGATCATCTCAATTTTCTATGCCTCGATATACTTCTTCAGGTCTCTCAACCTCTCTTTTGCTGATTCAAGAACCTTATCCTCTTTGCATACCGCAAATCGCAACCAGTCCTCGCCAATATGAGCATTTTCATCTGTGTAAAATTCGGTTGGAGGAATAGCAGCTACGCCAACCTCCTGTATTAAAAACCAGCTCAACTTGAAGTCTCTTGGACGATCTTTAACGTGGTCTGGAAATGGATAATCCGAAGGTATCTTGACCTTCTTCATGTTCACCAAAACGAAATAACCTCCTTCGGGGTCGGAAAAGGGAAGATCCAGCTCTTTCCAAATTTCGTTGAAAAGATCCATTTTACCTTTCATCTCAGTAACGGCTGACTCCCAAAAATTGTTGGTATCAGCTTCTTCAAACCCGACAGCAGCAGCTTCTTGCAGTGGAGACACAGAAGAATAGCAAATTCTGGTATGTGCTGCTGCAACATATTGAATCAGATGTGGTGGTCCGATCAACCATCCGACACGCCATCCAGTAGCGTAAAAGTTCTTTCCCGCAGACCCGACGGTAAGTGTGAGTCTTTCAATTTCTGGAGACAATGTTGCGATTCTTGTAAATGGCGTATAGTAGAGTCGGTCATACACTTCATCGGAAAGAATGATAATTTCGTTCTTGACGCAAAGCTCCCCAATCTTAAGCAATTCCTCTTTTGAGAAAACCTTTCCAACTGGATTGTGAGGCGTGTTTAGCACGATCATCTTTGTCTTGGGTGTAATGGCCGCCTCGAGCTCCGCAAAGTCTATCGTCCATTCGCCAGCAGAAGTGTTGTGAGTCGCACCCCGTTCAGGTGGGTGAAGGGGTACGTAACGAATCTTCCCCCCCGGCATTTCAATGTTGCTGATGTATCTGTGATAGGCTTAGTATCGCATCTGTCAAGTCCACTCCGGCATACCAGCTTACTGGTCAAAGAATGGCTCAAATATTATGACCTCGTCTCCCTCCTCGATGAAACCCATAAAGGCACTAAGCATGCCTGCAGCTGGTAAGCGAATATCCCCATTGCTTCGCGTCTCCCCTAACCTTCATTTGCACCGGTTGTAATAGTAATTTCTGTCTCTGGGTTCAGCTTTCTCCCCCATAGAGGAGAATACGAATCTGCAATTGCTTGCTTAAGACGTGGACGACCCTTCGTTGGCGAATACTGGTTGCATTCAACCTTATCAAGAGCTGCCTTGGCGGCATCGAGGATAAACTTGGGAGGATTGTATCCGAAGAAGCCTTGGCCCATATTCACAATAGGTTGTTTGGGGGAGGCGGCAGCACCCTCATTGACAATGGACCTGCAAATGCCTCATGTTAGAGGTGCGATAAAATGTCAGAAAGCAATCAGCGTTATGCTTATTGACATTGGTATGAAAGTATGAATAAATTTTCTAGATCGATTGAAGTGACTGTTTAGGAATCTCCTGTGCCTTGCACTTGCAGAGTTTCAATTAAAGTAGATGGCACGACTTCCATGAGCGCAGACGACGTGAGTTGTACATACCAAACGTCTTGCTTTCTTGCAGCAACACGAGCAGCAGGTTGAAGCTTAGATTTGTTACTCATGGTGGGGTGAAAGAAGCGGGGAGATGCGATAGTAGAGATCTTGATATAATGTCTAGTCAAAGATTGTGCCAAAATAAGAGAGGATTTTCTAGATATCATTGATATTTCCAATAGATATTGAAAAGAAGGAGGAGAGAGGAAAGAAGGAAGAGTAAAGTAAAGTAAAACACAAGTAAAGTGGGATCTTGGTGATGAGATGAGATGATTTGATAAGATTTGATATTATTCACAACTTAATTATCGCACTTTTCTCTTTCCCCAGTTTCCATTAGTGCCGGTGTCGCAATGTCGCAATGTCATGATACCGTACAGAGTAGTGGGGGATATAACATTAGCGGGACGGCCCTATCAAAATATGGGGATTCGTTTCTGGGTGAAGGAGGTTAAACCATTTATTTACTTGTTACCTACCTTTACCTAGGTATATTTATTATCTACTATTTATTATTTACCATTTACCATTTATCACTTACCACCTATTGCTTACTGCAAGAGCTTCCTTCTGGTATTACAATATACGAGTACCCTACTAGCTAATTCAACACAACAATGCTAGACTGACAGCAACAAGACTTTGGCAAGAGATTCCGTGTTTCTTGAGCTTTGAGCTTGACCTTAACCTTCAACCCGCCTGCCCATTTTTCTCTAGTTCGCAATCAATAATGGCTTCAAAAACAAGCCCTGCAGCTTTAACGCCATCAAGACCGTTACATATCACCATTCGATTCGCGGATTCGATCCCTGATCTGCTTTTGGACATTCCCACTCAAAATAACATCACCGGTGTGGGTTTGAAACATTTAATTCGTTCAAAGCTCAAACCTCCTGCATCACAGCGTCGATTTCGATTCATTTACGGTGGGAAATTCATACGAGATAATGATTTCCTCACAGCTATACTCAAGGTCCCAACACCACCGCCACGAGCTATAGATTTGAAGGGCAAGGGGAAGGACGTAGAACCACCTCCAGCTAGGGTTTACATCAATTGCTCAATTGGCGATGATGTTCTTAGTCCCTTCGAGATTGAAGCAGAAACGATAGCAGCCACCGCTGCGCTCAATAAGCCAAAGAAGACAAAGTTACCAGATGGAGCTTCTCCGAGCCTCGGCACACCAGCTTCAAGCACAACAGTCGCACCACGTGGCTTCAACCGCTTTCTCTCGGCGGGCTTCTCTCCAGCTGAAGTCAATCAACTACGCCTTCAATTTCAATCAATTCAAGCGAGCATACATACACCTGATACTATGCCGTCTCCTGATACTTTGTTACGGATGGAAGACTCGTGGATAGATAATAATGCAGGGAATGGCGCAATTGGGACCGAGGGTGGTTTTGACTTTGGAGATGATGGTATGGGCAGTGGATTCGATGATTTGTTATGGGGTAACATCATGGGATTTTTGTGGCCACTCGGATGTGTGGTATGGGTATTGAGAGAACCTGGGATATTGTCATCAAGAAGACAAATTGCTGTCTTTACGGGCTTTCTCCTTAGTATCACATTTGGATTTTTAAGAGTTCTTTCGTGAAAATCCAAGATTGTGAAGGTAGCTTTCAAGCTACTGGGGAGACCTTGTATCTTATATATCCGCATGTGGTGATATGAGAGAATGAGCGAGTTCTTAACGGAGTTATTGGGAATTTTCGAAACAGATGGCGATTAAATGTTTTACAAGACTTTAAGAGCGCAAGCTTGTATTTATATAAACATATTCTTCTGGTGATATGGGGGATTGAGGGAGCTTTCAATGGAGTTATTGGGGTTGCAGAAGAGATGGCGACAGCGATGGCAACGGAAGTTTTACATGATACCCTGTCAGTTGAGTAATATTGATATAGCATGAGAGATTATTGGCTTGTCATTTTACGACGGTGAGGACCGTCAAGTTGGCATATCTGACGATACATCAATACATTCCAATGACCACCAAACTTGTGGTCACGACAGGCCACCCTTCGAGGCCGGGGATGTCTCTAGTCACTATTCACGTACATTTAGGTAATTTTGCCAGCCATTCACGCCATTCACCTTGAATCAAATGCACAGAAAGTTCTCGGGGGGGCTTTGCGTAAGCAGCCTGTTTCTCTTTACCCAGCTGATTGTTGGCACACCACTTCTTTACCCGCTGTATTAGGTAGATAATATAGCTTTCCTGCATTAGATGCGTTGAGCGACCGTTGAATTTCTCTCGATTCTCTGTTTCACAGTCGAAATATTCTATTCTCTTTCAACATTTTCATTGACTTTCGTTGTCATTCATATTCATTACTATTGAATGAAGTGTATAGTATTATGGCAACACTATAACGCCAATCTTTGATCGCCGACCATACAGATATGGTTTGTTACCTTTCGCCTGCCTCCGGTTACTTGCATATTTTGTAGCACCTTGGCGGAATCTTGTTCATCCGTCCAAGCAAAACGGGCCCGGTACTTTGGAACGTGTCATAGAAAGCCAGGAATCATCACTGTCGTCAAACCAAACTGTTGGAGGTTTCTTTGGGCATCGGAATAAGCTGCAATATGTAATGCTATGCAAGACAAAAGGGATGTGGTATTACAACGTTTTGCGTTGGGAAGATGACCAGTTGAGCGAGGGCATATTGCATTTATAGTATAGAAACGTTACTCTTGCCAGACTTTTGTTTCAAGTTTCTTTCTGCTTGTATACATATCTTCCTTTCCTCCCATACTTTCGTGATTCATTAATCCGAGTTTACTTTGAACATCAACATGGCGACATCGCAAGAGGCCATCGATGCTTTTAATGCGGCTGGAACAGCTCTCCCAGATATACAAAATGATACTTTCTCAAATCCGATCGAAGTCGATGTAATATGCCTGAGCTATCATCTAGAAACCAAAGCTTACCAGTGAAGGACAATGATGCACTTGAGAATGATTCCGCATTTGGCGGACCTGCGGCGTAGGTAATCACTACTTACTTTGAATAGGGACTAATGCCAGAAAAGTAGCAATACGAGTAAGACTTCGTTGACATCTGGAATTACACGATATAGGTATATGCCTCTTTACTTCTACTAGAAGTTCTCAAGCTGATCTGGGCCGTTTTAGGGAAGAAGTATGACTGTGTTTAGTATAGCGAAGCAAACAAATGTACTCACGCCTTCTAGAATGGTCGGAGATACCACGCTTACAGAGATGGAAAATATTTGATGGTAGGACAATCCTCGACACTCTCACCAAAAGATGCTAAATAGTTAAGCCGAACGATGACGACGAACAAGATCGTATGGACCTGGTATGTATACGGATTCTGAATATTGGAAGGAAATGGCCTAATTAATTTACAAAGCTTCATCACGTTTTCAACCTCGTTTTAGATGGCAAATTATACTTGGCCCCGATTGAGGATCCTCAACGAGTACTCGATGTTGGAACCGGTACTGGAATTTGGGCAATTGATTTTGCTGAGTATGGCCTTGTCACTTCAGTAGAAGGTATATATCTGACTCCGGTTTTTAGCCAATATCCATCATCACATGTGGTGGGTTGTGATTTATCTCCAATTCAGCCTGGCTGGTATGTCTTCTCCTTCCCTTTACGCATGTTTGCTAAGCATATTGCAGGATACCACCAAACCTTGAATTCGAAGTAAGGGTCGCCGGTATAAGCTTACTAGATGAGACTACTTACCAAAATTAGATTGACGACGTCGAAGATACATGGCGGTATAGTCAGAAGTTTGATTTCATACATATCCGCTCTTTGGGTGGTTCCATCGCTTCTTGGTCTGTTGCACAATCCCACTCAAGATGGAATGATTGATGATTACCAACATTATACTAACTATTAGTTCACAGGCCTCATCTTCTCCAACAAGCTTTTGACAATTTAAACGAGGGAGGTTATATCGAGCTTGTAGACTTCGAATAGTCTGTACCTGCTTCCTTTCAACTTCTTCCACATCCCTGTCCACATAACTCGAACAGTTCTAACTCGAATCCGGAATACAGCCATGGATACTCGGACGATGGGACGGGAGATGTGCGTATCATCCATACTTGATTACAACACAACGTTCATCTGATCAATAAATAGTTAGCTCCGTCCTTCCAAAAGTGGCAGGCGGGCCTTGACGAAGCATCGAAACTATTCGGAAGAGATTTGAATGTCGCGATGAAATTTAAAGATTGGCTAGACGAAGCCGGATTTGAAGCAGTTGTCGAGAGACATTGGAAAGTAGGTGGCCATTTTCTATTCTGTGTGACAGCAATGGATTCGAATCTTAGATCTATTTTCGCTGGTCATGAGACAACTACTCAGAACGATTTATGGATCCCATACTGGTGCTCCGGTCCTGGTTGAACAAATCAATATCCTGTTTCTTTTCTCACCTACCTAGACCCTATTCCCTTACTCTCTTTTATTAATCCACATCTTACTAACCACCACCCGTCCAGCTTCCTATGGCGCCCTGGGCCCGCGACCGCCGCAACAAAGAAATTGGCCTATATATGCAGCAGAATATGTTAGACGCCACCGTCGCATATGGAATGGCGCATTTCACGCGGATATTAGGATGGACACCTGAAGAGTTAGTGATTTCTTACTTCCACCCCCTTCATTTCTCTTGCATTGTCAAACCATACCCTTATATTTCCGTACAGCTAGTAACTAGGTTCATGCGAAATGACGTTCTTAATACAGACACTAGACTAATAACCTCAGATACCAAGTTCTCGCCGCCGGCGTACGCAATGAATTTAAAGATAGCAGAGTTCATAATTGGTGTAACATGTATATAGTATATGGATGTAAGCCGATGGGAAGTGGAGCCGAAAGAAATGCGCCTGCCACGGGAGCTCCTGTGCTGTCTGGATTTGACGCGTCTCCTGATACTGCGCAGAAATCGATTGGAACAGAGAGTGTTACGGAGAAGAAAACTGGAGATGGGAAGAATATTGAGGGGCGGAAGAAAGTAGGTGATGGAAATGTTGAAGAGAGTGATATAGCAGCTGTCGTTAAAGAGGCTGGAGAGAATGTTATGGCGCAAGGGAAGGGAAAAAGTAAGGTTTTGGAAGCTGTTAAGGAGGGCGTGGGGAAAAAGAAAGGAAAAAGTGGAAAGTGGTTAGGTTAGATGTGGAGATAAAGAGGTAAAAAGAGACGGAGTAGACGGAAGATGGATTGTAGCAGTGGATTTACAGCTTTAATGAAGCGAGTCAATATGTTAATGCAATAGAACAAGAAGAAACACTAGTAGGATATGGAAGGAAGTAAAGTAAATCACAAATCAATCTCATTATCCCATCTAGAGTTGTTATATAGGTAAATAGCAATATGAAAATGCCACTGCATGCTCTTTTTTTTTTTTCATCAGTAACTTTTTCCATGACCAATTTCAAGGAAGTTAGGAATGGTTTCTGTCTCCCATCTGGTCAGACTCAAATTCCCCTTCCTCCAAAAATCCCAATCTACCTATCCGATAAGATAAGTCAATAATCAGCTCAACAGAACCCTCACACCTCTACTA
>NW_001820804.1:162083-182720 GCF_000146945.2 Sclerotinia sclerotiorum 1980 UF-70 | reverse complement strand
ACCAGTACACTCACCAAATAAACCAATCTCTCCACCATTTCCAATTCAACTCTCTTATTACCCCCTTTACCCCCCTCTCCTCTACCCAACCCCGCACCTCTCAGTTCATCCCTCAACTTCTCGCATCTTGCTCTATCATCAGCAAGATAATACACCAAAGTCATCAGCGTATTAGCAACCGTATCCGTACCCGCGTTTATAATATTAATAGCCTCTTGACTCATGTTTTCGAATCTCTTTTCACTTTCTGGTAAAGAAGAGTAGAGGAAATTATGGAATATAGTACGTGGAAAACCGTCGATTGGGGCGTCGACTGGGAGGATGGAACCAGAGAGGATCTCTTTGATTTGTGTGCGGATTTTCTGTGCAGGGGATTCATGTTAGCGTGTAGGAACGGTGGAAAGGGAAGGAGAAGGGTGAAAGGAAAGATCGTGTACATCATGGTGATCAAGCGTGAGAATGAGACCTGGAGCATATCTTTTTAGCATCCAGCGAGGCGTATATTCTAATAGCGTATACAGTTTGGGAAAGAATTTACACCATTTTCCTGCAATGGCTAAAGCGACAAATGTCTCCGCCCAAGAAGGGCTAAAATCTGGCGTCTATAAGATTGGATTAGAGATACTATCAAAGGAAAGGGGGAGCGGATTACGTCGAGATAATGCCAACACCTGTTAGTTGCGTAAAGTGTCATAATATCTGCGGTGTAACACTGAAAGGGAAGGCGAATTGTGAGTGGCTTGTCCGTGCTACGAAACTCTTCGAGGCGTGAGGAGAGTTTCTCGACCTGTAAAGTCACATGAGTGTCAAGACCGGTCCACAGTAGTTGCTTGGCTTTTATGGAAATGAAGGAACCAATAGAACGATCACCAGAAAGAGGTGGAAGCTCCAATGGCAACGCCGTAATGAATAGTAGGCTTACCATAGCGATTAACATGGGGGATAGACGATCGATCGAAGCTTTGGAGAAGAATGGGTTAAGGGCAGACCTTCTCATTCGATGAACATAGTGATCCACAGAGCCAAATCCAGTATCTGGCGTATTGAACTGTGCTGTGTAGAAAGGATCTTTGTTCCTCACACCACCATACGAGAATAGAGTATTGTAGTAGTCCGGGTCATCGATATGAAGCTCACTTGGTCCGATTCTAATAATTGGACCTTGAGCAAAGTAATCAGCATGACTATTAATGACACCTGGAAGCATCATTTGGCCAATGACTTACCATAATGTTCGTGCCATTGTGCAATCTTGATGAAATATTGACCCGATTGTAGGCATTCATAATAAAACTCCGACCATTGAGTTGCTGCAGGCAATTTAGGGCCCGGGAATTTGGATAACGGGTGGAAGTAGAGACGATAAACAACGCCCAAGATGCAGTAAACAAGAATTGAAGATCCAAGAATAGCTACCACGTTGATCTGGCTGATATCAGGGGACAACATGTTGAAGAAGGCTTAATTCAATGAAAATGATCAGAATTGGAATTTGAAGACGCGAAGGAATTGGGGAAGTGCGGATTGATGAGAATGGAGGAAATATAAAGACATGGCTGCATACTATAGTCACCGACAGAGCGAGGACAGCAGCCCCAACAAACGGCAATATTAGAAAGCCCCCTGTCAACAATCGAGCACTCTTTTTTGAAGGCTTAGCTATGATGTGACAATGCTGATCTCCACGTTTTATGCGCGAGCGATCCAATCGAAAGTCTAGCATCTTTTATAGCTTACATGGTCTCAGTGTATGCCGACGTCAGTTGAGCATCATAGAAATTTGGATTTTATGGGGTACACATACGAGGGTAGGTCGTCGGTAGATAGAATTGTAGTACAAAAAGGTGCATATATGGTCACAAGAAATCCTATCGGTATTGCTTTAGGACCTATTTGTGCAACACTCCACTAGTAGCGAGAAAACTATGACGGGTGAATACATTTTGTCAATACTAATTGGCAGAAAGACCACATGAAGCAAGGATAGATATGTAGCTATGGTGCCATGATTTCTCATCTCAGATAGTTGGCGCCCATCAAGAACAGTTGGGATGGGTGCCCGCACATGTTCAATTGCACGGTATTCGTTAGATCATATGTTTGTGATTCGTAATATGCAGAGGAGATTTGCATCGGTATCCGCTTCACCCGAAAACGATAGGTAAAGGTTCAACACAACAGGTAGAAAGCATGAGCACAGTCCCGGCGCTGGAGAGGAAATCGCTGACTGCAGCAACATATGCACATGAGCTGGCAAAAATGCATTGGGGAATGATTGAAGATAATATCATCATATGTTCACTACATACCATGCACTTACCCGAACCATGCAACAGATGTATTTCGGACCGCTTTCCAGTGAATTCGGGACTCATGGAGGACTCGAAGAAAACCAGTCACCTCTGCCTTACGCAAATGGCAGCTCTGAAAGCTTTTTAATGTAAACCAATGGTACAAAGTTGTATTAGAAATCAGCCTATGGCAAAGTGTATCTGAGAACCGAATACCGAAGAACGCCCCGCGCAAAAGCAAGAAATCTTCATCTGAACTTGCTAACAATAACAGCAATAATAAGAAGAATCAAGACTGTAATAATGGCCACGGTGATTATCCGATTGGTAGCCATCCTAAAAGAGGCTGGTCAGCGTTACATCCCCGGCAGTTGTGAGGGGAGCTAGGGACGATTTACCTACGAGACATCCCCCTCAACGTCTTAACGCTCCTATCGACGAATCCTTCGCTCTGTAGCAAGGTATCATGCGTATGTTGAATGGTCTCTCTCTGTCTATGTAAATCTGCGAGTGTACTAGCACCAATAGCCTCTGTCTCATTTGCCAATGCCTGGCTAGCCTTCAATCTCTGTGAGCTTCGGTCCAATCTGTCCGTCCCCGATAGAAGTTGTTGCCTTTGTTCGAGTTGAACATCATTTGGATTGTCGGAATAACGTGAACCAAATAGAGCAGATCTATCGCTCTCTAAAGTTTTTAATTTCCTCTTGGATACATCCACGTCCGATTCATGATTTCGAAATCGTTGGTTGACTTTGGTACGGGTTGCTGAGGGGATATTTTGTTTCTCGAGTCGCATTTGATCCAGCTAGATAAGTGTAAGTACTAGATAACCGCCATTTCATCCTTGAACATACCAACTCATTTGCCTCTTCCAACGCTCTTTCCGCTTGACTAATGGCAGCTTTACGAGGTTCTCCAGTGAGATCAGGGATTTGATCCAACTTTTGGTTTAAATCGGCTTGAACCAGTTTGAGCTCTGCTTCGTAACTGCTAAAGAGCTCCGAGCCTGCATCGGTGTCGAGAGGGTTGGACATGTTGACAGGCGGCAGACGATGGAATGTATGGGGCGAATGTGATAGTTTTCCAGAGGAGTGAGTATTGGCTATTATAAAGAATGGTTGTTGATGAGCGATGGCTTCTTACTGGTGTCGCAAAGCAGTAATGTAGTAATGCAGTGATGCAACGCGGAGCAAGGTAATGCCCTTCTTTCCTCGGTTCAGGGTCAATGTGGTTATCTCACAGACTCACGGAAGCATGGATGAATAACGAATGAAGGACGGTTTATGATATAAGACAAACAGACAATGGATAGCTTTTTTCTTTCAAGATAATGTTACAACGAAAAAGGAATGCCGGTTGAATTAAGCAAAATATTCAAGAAAAATGTGAATATTCTTGAGAGGGTATTTGTGAGATCTGGGTGGATGGTGTTTTTGATTATTGTTAAGGTTTAATGTTTATCATTGATTGCATTGACAACTCAAGGAAGGGGAACCGGAAAGTTGCGACGTCTAATAAAACAATGACAGCAGTCACAGACGGTGGACACACTGCACAGCCTTAACCTTATCAGGAATGTGGCTAAGTCATGAGTGAGTTGTGGCTGGTGGCTGACAGAAGGATTGATAATTAGTAATGTTTCAATACATCGCTCCCTCCTCTTCATGTGAGAAAATGAAATGTACCGAGGGAGTACGTACCACGGCCTTATCTACCTATCTATCGGTATCAACAAAGGCCGATCAGCCAAAAGTCCCGTTCCTGAATCGACAAGGGTACCTCAACCTTAATTACTGCACTTTTTATTTTTGATCTTCACATCCATCCCACCAAGTTTCGTGCATCGTGAATGAAGCTTGAGCACGGATGAAATGGGGCTCGAGAGAGGTTGAAAGAGGTAAAGAGGAAGAAGGAAGGGAAGATGAAGATGCAGAGGAAGAATATCTAAGCATCCACCTGATATTTTAACTTTTCTTTCCTTTTCTCTTTTCAACAACAGTACAAACCAAACATACTTGGTACCCATTTCCGTTTTATCAATATCAACACACTCAACACACTCATTCGAGTAGCATTGCTCTTTCGGTTACTCCTCATTCATTTTCATTCAAATACCTTTGTAATATTCAAAGACACGCAATCTTCATCTATTCATCACATTTGATTGTCAGAAGAGCCAAACAATGTCATCATCGTCCATCAATTCTCCCCGTTACACTATGCCCGATACTCCCAATACTACTGCTACTACCGCTTCAGCTGCAGCCTCCCCCGCCACTCAAGAAAAACCGCTTAGTACTGACATGTGAATATTCCATTCTCTATCTCTCAATTGTCCATTGACTTGATTCCATTTCTTCCCATCCCTCACTTCTTTTTTCATAAATCATGTCTGCCAACCTAACAGAACGATTTCCTAGAAAGAAAGTCGCTATCATCGGAAGTGGATGTGCAGGAATAGGTGCTCTTTGGGCTTTGAATCGCACCCATCACGATGTTTATATTTATGAAGCTGCGGGTCGACTGGGAGGACATACAAATACTGTCAAATATCATCACAATGGCAAAACCACTCCAGTTGATACAGGTTTTATAGTCTTGAATACTGCTACCTATCGTAAGTTATTGCTCTGCCCGACTTTTTCCGCCACGCAGCTTTCAAGAGATGTATGGGCTAAATCAAAATACATATAGCAAACTTCATAGCTTTCCTCAATGCTCTCAATGTTCCTACCGTCCCTACTGAAATGACCTTTGGAGTCTCTCGAGACAAGGGGTTATTCGAATGGTCCGGAACATCACTCTCGTCAGTGTTCGCACAACGAAAGAACCTCTTCTCATTACGGATGTGGAGAATGATATTTGATATCATACGTTTCAACCAGTTTGCTTTAGACTTACTCAAAGATGACGAGAATAGTGAGGACTTTGTGAATGGGAGTGGAAGTTCAAAGAACACGCATCATGCGGAAAAGCAAGAAACTATCGGTCAATATTTGGATAGGGAAGGATATTCCGATGCGTTCAGAGATGATTACCTTATCCCAATGACGGCAGCGGTATGGAGTACAAGTCCGGATAAATGTTCTCTAGAATTCCCTGCCGTTACTTTGGTCCGATTCATGTGAGTCTGAATTTCGGAGCCCAAGCTCTTTCATTGCTAACACGTTCAGGTGGAATCATCATCTATTAAGTACAGTTGCTACTCGCCCTGAATGGCTAACGGTAAAAAACGGCGCCAAAACTTACCTTGATGCCGTGATGAAAGGCTTTCCTCCTAATCATATATTCCTCTCGACCCCCGTCGAGTCAATACGTAATGACGACGACAATCGTGTGCGCCTATGTCTCGAGAATGGCAAGGAAGAGGTGTTTGATCACGTTATAATAGCTACTCATGGAGACGCTGCATATAACCTAGTTCGATCAACTTCCACGGCCGCCGAACGTCGTATCCTGACTGGATTTCAGACCTCAAAAAATACGGCTGTCCTTCACTCCGATCTCGCTCTCATGCCTCAAAACAGAGAAGCATGGTCTGCTTGGAACTACATCACCGCCTCTTCTAATACTTCCACCTCGAAATCTAGAAATGTTGACCAAGTTTGCTTAACGTATAACATGAATATTCTCCAGCATATTCCAACCTCCAAGTTTGGCCATGTCCTCGTCACACTTAATCCCCTATTTCCACCGAAACCAGAATTCACGCACAGTACGTACACATATCGTCATCCGCTTTATAACACTCGTGCTATTACCTCTCAATCTCAACTCCCGGAGATACAAAACACGAGAGGTATATCGTATTGTGGAGCATGGACTAAATATGGATTTCACGAAGATGGCTTCAGTAGTGGGATAAAGGTGGCAATGGATCATCTAGGTGCCCATCTTCCATTCCAGTTCAAAGATAGTACATTTAGTCGAGGCAAGCGTCCTGTACTTGGACTGAGCGACTTGGTCTTGAGAATTTGGATCTTGGCTGTGCAATGGTTTGTGGTTAATATATTTGAGAGAATCCTGCGTATTGAAAGAGGAACTAGATCTCAAGTGGAGATTGAGAGGAAGAAGTTTGTTTGATTTAGTCTGGTTTTTGGTTTTGGAACTCCGCAAAGCTTATGGCGACCTACGATCATGGAAGGGAGAGTGTACATGTTTGTTATCAACGGAGCTTTGGAGTATTAGGAAAAGTACCATTGCATGGGTTCATAGCGGAGAATTTGCGGTGTAGGTATATGTTGTATTATGTAAGATATTGTTCGAGTACAGAGTAGGTCTCGAAGCAGGATTTTTATGTCAACATAGCAGCATGTCAATGTAGCGTGACATTTATAATGAAGAGCGACACTCTTTAAGTTACATATATAAAAGAGATTCTCCATGTCAGTGACTTTTATTGCATCGTTGAAGTATCACAAACACAAATATTGAGTCCCTCCTGTTTGAAATGTTGCTTTTTGTTACGCCTGATGTCATCTCAAACAGCGCGACCCACAAAACCTAATATCTTCCCTTTTGACACCCGTTGAAAATTCCGATCAAATCCCAAATAAAACCCAAGAATGCCGTTGTGAGCTTTCTCAATATTACTCCCCACATCCCAGTGAATCAGAAGCACATGTGAAACAAATTCCAAGGTAAATACTATACACTAAACTCCCACAGCATCAACCTTTAAACGTCCTTCAAACTACCAATTATTCCCAACAGCGCAACTATTGCCGCAGCAGCCGTCACAATGTACAATGCCAAGGTCCAAGCTGTGATTACATCCCCATTTGATCGCATATACCAAACTCCTACTATCAAACTAAGAAGCAATGGAGTTATTACGACGGCGCTGAGTCGATATGGACACCTGTCGCATATTAGCAAGTCTGTACGAAGCCCAAGATAGAATGAGATTCACCAATCATAAACCAACTCCAAACTCCATCTTCCCTCCAAAGGACCCCCCGCTTCCTCTCCAGTCTCCTCCTTCCCCCCATTCAAATTGCTTCCCACCCACTTCATCCAAGCCTCTCCAACATCCTCATCCCACTCTTCTGTCGCAAAACCAGGTAGCCCTCTAACCAGCTTCCCCTTATAAGCCGCATAAAATCTCCTCAATATCATTTTCTCCTCTTCCCTCAACATTACCTTGACATGTGCTCCCTTTTCAATATCACACTTGTACAATCCGAAGCCGGCGAGAGATTTAAGAGAGAAAAACCTTCGATATCCCCGAAGAGAGTGCTCGGCACGATGGAGTGAGGAGAAGAGTGTTGTTGGGGTGGGTAAGGGTAAATAGGTTTCGTGTGGATCGAGGGAGGTGGTGGGGAAGTAACCGAGGATTAGGTAGGGCGTTTGTGGGGGAAGGAAGAGCGAGGTGAGGCTTTGAATTGATGAAGAAGTTGCGGAGTAGGGATGTGCAAAGACGGGACAGGTATGGGAGTGTGAATGACGCGAATGTGTGCTTGCTGGGCGACAAGTGGGATGAGAAGTTATGTTTGAAGAGGGTTCAGGTTTTGACAGAGCTAAATCCCCGGTTTGTGTGCCTTCTGATCTCATTGGACATGATTTCTCCGGCTTGAATTCTTTTTCCCGTGACGTCTGCGAACCCCTCGAAACCATTGAGCAAGCAATCGTCAGAGCCTGGGAATTCCTCTGCGATTCCCGCCCCTCTTCCTCGCCCGTCTCCATCTCCTCTCCCACTACCTGTCCCTTCAACCTCGCATCCCTCTTCTCCCTCAACCTCTTCAAAACCCTCCTGCAAGCTACCAACAAAATCCTCCTCCTCCTTGCCATCAAATAGAGCAACCAAAGTCTCGGTTCCTCTAACCTTCCCAACCACTCTACCCTCTTCTCCCAAACCCTCCTCCTCTCCATTCTCCACCATTGTAACTCCTTGAGTCTTTCCTCCAAATGCTTCTTTTCTTCTCCGAAACTATGGAACATTTCCACATATTCCCGGTAATTATAATTTCCATTCTGTAACTGTAGAAATAGACGTGCTTCGTGTAAAGTGAGACCGACACGACGAACGCAGGCTTCGTCTGCCCAGAAGAGATTTCCGTTGCGGGATTTTATGACGGGGGGGATGGGCCCGAGAGATGGTTTGTCGGGGAAGAGGGAGGTGGAGGTGGAGAGGAGAAGGGTGTTGGGGGCGTAGGTGCTTGTTGAGAAGTGCGCGGTAAGACGGGAGGTGGGGGTTGGGAGGAGGAGATGATCGGGGTTGGTGGTATGATTTATAGGGGAGAGTTGCAGGGTGGTGGGGCCCTGGGATTCGAGGTCGAAGGGCATAGTGGCGGTGATGCTACAGTGAAAAGACGATAATTACAATAAAGTCTAACGACGCAAAGAACGTATGGAGATGAAAAACGCAGGAAAATTCAAACTCAAACAAACGCAAAAGAACTTCGAATGTATGAAGCCAGAAAGCCTAGAGACAATATTCAAATGTACATGACGATAAATCAGAAACTACCATCCATCCCTCCATCCCTCCATCCCTAATATACCTTTCCTCAACCCACAAGCATAGCAAGAAACTGCCTCTCTAGTGACTCTCTCCATCCCCTAAACCACACCCTCAACGCCCAACGTGATCTCAACCCATATTCTCTGAAACAGAAATTACTCACATCTAAAGCGCACACTTAGCATATTGACTGCACCGGTCGAAAATTCTAAGACTTTTACGAATTTTCTGCTGGTGTGTGTATGTATTGATTTCTATTGGTTGGGAACAGTCAAGAGTATTTGATCTCGTGAGCACTTGCTTTGCCCTATGATCTCAAGATATATGGGTTGCAACTCGCGGGGGTATAAGAGAATAACCTGCGGATGGGGATTGAGTGGATTTGTGTCTCGTAAATCAACATCTACAAATGATATCATATTTATGTATTTGTTATTTTATCTCAGTAGAGTAGAGAAGGAAATAGGTGTATGCAAGGGGTATAAGATGTAAAAGATGGATCGATGGTCGCTGGATTAGGTTTAGATGGATAAATACGATACTGTTGTATAAGAGAAAAGTACGTGATATAATATTTTATGATTATTAAAAATATTCTATTGAACAGATGTAGTAAGAAACTCATTCAAATCTATAAATGTGCGGACAAGTTCTCTAAAAATCAACTGTTTGTAATCTTGTTGTGTGGTAAGATAAATAAATACAAATCATAATCTAAATAAAGATGCAATAAATCGATAAATCAATAAATCAATAGCATATCGTACACGAATGAATATTAGATATAATTAGAAATTAGACCCACAGTCCTATTCTATTCCACAACCACCAAACTAACTATACGATGATAAGTCCACATAGTCGAGTCATCTAGTCATATAGTATATAGTATATAGTATACACCCCTCTTTTCTATACGAGTGCCGGTATGCCAAGCAGATGAGACGGGACTGAGCCTCATGGAATAACCCTTGTAGTGGCAATCATCGAAACCTAAAGAGAATGTGATGTGCCAGGTCTTTCACTACCCTCTTCTGACATTTCTGAATCGGTAAAGAAATCCACGGATTGTCCTCGCCTATCACGATCATCTATCCCCCCCTCTCCCCCCTCATAATTTCCTAAACAAATTCTCTCACTATCGATCGCTTCATCCGATGGAACATTGTTTCCACCTGTTGAAATAGTTTCCATCCCGTCTCCATTCCCATTCACTATTGAATCCGTATTAATAGTTTCTGTACCCCTCCAAATCGATGTAATTGGTGTTCTTTCCATAGCAGTCGTGGGCGTTGTCTGCGCATCACTATCCTCTCCATCTCCTATGGTCCATCTCCACTTTCTCTTCTTATCCTTGCGCTTCCGCTTTCGAGAAGCGGGTGTTTCTAAGCCACTTTCTGCCATCCTTCGTCGCATTTCTTCAAATGGACCTGGTGTCTGACCACCGTCCCGCGTTTCATCACCCGTGTATTTCATGGTTGTGTCGAGAGTGTCTAGAATGGCAAATTCTGGATCAGTTGCGGAATGAGGGGAGTCCTCGGAGAGGAGATCAATGTGCGATTTTACGTATTTATTCGTTGTGATCGTTTGCGTTAGAGGATCGTCGTATTCTACCCTCTTCGTGCCCCTGTTTGCTAATTTCATTGCTATTCGACTTGCGGTATTTGGTGTCGCAGGTACTACTGAGCTAGGAGGTGGCAGTGGTGAGTTGCGAAGAATACTATGGAGTGATTTGGGATGTGTATATGGTGTATGTCGCCTCATGCTTCGCGGTGATGCGCTGTTTGAAACTTGCGATGAAAAGGCATACATCTTATTAGAGCCTCCAGCTGAATGTGGAGGGGTGAATGTAAAAGTAGGGCTATCCTTGGGACGGGCTGAACTTGGTGTATCCGGATATGATATCGCAAATGGTCCAGGTGTTGCAGTGCGCTCCGATGGATGTATATACCCATCTTCTGCACTTATATTCGTTTGAAGCGGTGTTGTTTGTAATCGTGAAGGCATGGGTTGAATTCTCAAGGATGGTCTGGCTGCGGAGGTCATCGGCTTCGAAATTTGAGGGGAAGAATTATCAATTGCTGTTGCGTATGCATTTGAAAGTGTATTAAGTGCCGTTGGTGATGACGGATTGATATCCGATTTTAATGCTGTCGAGGACTTTCCAATGGTTTGAGGAGCAGATGGGGTCTTGATCTGTAAAGACAACTTCGGCCTCTTTGGTGGCGATGAATGTCGAGGAGGGAAAGACATGACTATCGAGGAGCACTCTTGAACAGGTGCCAGCATCATAATCGGAAAAATGATAGGATTCTTAGTAAACTGTTGCTTGACTGTGTTCTGGTCTGTGGTAGAAGAGGATATATGAACGTTGGGTGTCTTTAGAATCGAGACTTTGACTTGAGGGTCACAAAAAGGTCCCAGGTGGCCTAGATATCTTAGATATAATGTATCTAAATCTAACGAACCAAGGCGTAGTCGTAAAATTCGTCAGATGATTTCGTAATTTCGTAAGGCGTAAACAAGTAGCGGAAAAAAGATATGAATAACTATCAAGGCAAGTACCCCTCAGATAGAACCAACAGAGACCGTGCCGCGACTTATATGTACGGAGTAGTATATATCCACAAGACCTTTTACTCAGGCCAAGGAAAATAGATAGATAAATGATAAATGGTGGGAAGAGTTTAAGTTTAAGCACAGTCTAGTCATCTGTCATGCATTGTGCTTGTGAGAATAGGCGCGATGTTTATAGAAACGATGTGACGAGGACCTTGCAGTGCAGGAGGAAAAATTGGACTAAGCAAATAGAAAGATTTCATCGATTTCCACGTACGACAGGATGACAGGTCAACAAGCATCCTGGATGGGGTTATCAAACCTAAGACTAGCCTCATAGACCCATATAAGGATTCAATGGTTCTTGTGCCTCCTTGAAGCGCTGCGTGAAGGATTATCCGAGGTGAATTGGAAAAGAGCGAGGACTTACCGGCCGTACGGGAGTCGGTCGGCATAATTTTGAGTAGGACCTGATTTTGAATCTTGATGAGTCGAATACGCAGTAGAGTGGTGAAGGTAGCGAATTGGGAGTATCTAGTCAAGAGAAGATACGATACTACTAGTGACAACTTTGGGCTGAATCTGGGATCTCGGGACTATCGGAGTGAGTTGAAAAAGGAAAAAGGGTCAGCTCGAGACGTGAACATGGTTAAGGCGCCTATGCAAGGGTTCTTGATGAATATCACACCGCTTGAGCGAATAGATTTGACAAGAAAAGACAAGATTATTCAAGATTATTCAAGATTATTCAAGATAATTCAAGATAATTCAAGATTATTCAAGATTATTCACGACTATTCCAAACTACTCTAGACGATTGGATGTTTCAAGGGGATGGGCATTGGGGATGGGACGAGTACGGAGTAATAAGTCTATGGTGGCTTGTTCTTATTATAGGAATTATTGTAAGTTTAATGTGAGTTTATTGCAAGTTTATTGTTAGTTTATTATTAGTTTATTATTAGTTTATTATTAGTTTATTATTAGTTTGTTATTAGTTAACTTGTTAGTTTATTGTTACTTTGAATAATATATTTTCCCCCTTAGTCCTTTTTAAGTGACTGATCTCATCGAGTTATCTAATTTATACTTCCTACTATACATCTGTATCTATCTATTTCAATAAATTCTCCGTGATGATCAATTTGCTAGTATCGATAAAACCCCATCATAGCCTTACAGCAGCCCTTTGAAAAATGGAAATAGTCCGTCTGAGACCTGGAACATTTCAATAGCTGAGACGCTATTGGCGTCAATATCGCTTGTGTGGGAGAAATCGGTGATGATTGACCATGGGAACAGAGCGATTGGGAACAAACCATCATAATGATGATAATATTGGATTATGGAATTTATGGGGTAAATCTTGGCCGCAATCTGGACCTATTCCGGAGTTTCAGTACGGGAGTATACCAATATTACTACAGTCGTTGCATACGGGATCATGATGTTTGGTTTCTCTGGTTGAGAAGCAATGGCAAAGTTGTTGAATCCAGCAAGAACCGCTTTCGGTGGCGATGAAGGGGGTACGGAAGCAAAGGGGGCAATGGTGACACAACCTACGGAGTAACATGATTGATGAGTGACCTCGTACTGTATCCACTGAGAAGGCAAATATTCAAAGAGTACGCCTGTGAGTGTCTTCTCTTGGTATGCTCTCCACATAAATATGATTTACATTTGACATTTACTTTTTCTCAAAATAGATTTCCAGGAGAAGAAGAGAGGATCTCCGACTCCATCCACTCCACCATGGTTTAAAATAAAACTAGAAATAGAAAAGGGAAAATCGATGTCCGATATTTAAACGGTCAAGCCCAGGATGACTTACGTATTGTCTATTGTCTATTATCTGATATGTTTTTGATATGTTTTAGAAACATTCTCACGGCGAAGTCTAATAAGAGTTAAGAATAAGAGTTAAGAATACCTAGGTTCAGTACATATTTCTATCGTTTATCGATAAGCTTCCCACACTCGGTACAATACAATGTCCGAACAATAATTCTGTGCACAACTTTCCTCCCTTCCTCTTCCTACCTACCTACAAACCACACAATGCAAGTAATAAGTGTTTGACTTATTACTACATCCTAAATCATCTAAACAGATGGATCTAGAGTATCAGTTATTTTTGATAACAATCCTTTGTTTTACTGTCAAACTCGACGTCTTGAATTCTATTCCTGCCATACCTATTCTTCGTTCAGATGAGACCTCTTCACTCAAAGGAGCCTGCCTACTTACTACCTAGATAATGTTTGATATCGCGACAGGTACAAAAATGGAACCACATCTTTGCTTACTCTTACTTGTTGTGCTCATCTTCTCATCGCCCACAAACTCACACCACGGCTAATAATAATAATCATAATGGCAAGAAAGGATCACCGGATAATCATTCATTTTGTTAGTCAGCTCCGTGAGGATCTCTATCATCTTCATATCCATGACATTTTTCGTAAAAGAAACACGACACTCAAAAAGTATCTATTTCTAACCGTTGTTTAAGGATTATGACTGCTTTTACGCGTCTGTCTTCGAGAATGAGAATCCTGCGTTAAAATCACTACCCTTGGTAAACTCCGAATTCCTCTCTCTGATTTGCAAAACATAGCTGACGCAATGAAAAAAAAAAAGGCTGTGCAGCAGGTAAGCCTCATTTACCAAAGTCAATTCAAAATAGTTACATCGCAACTTCTAAGCATGGCTTCAGAAACAAATCATCGTCACTTGCAATTATGAAGCTCGGCTTCGTGGTCTTAGTAAATTGCAATTAATCAGTGAAGCCAAGAAAATCTGTCCAGATGTTGTGATTGTCTTGGGAGAAGAATTGGGCCGATTCCGAGATGCATCAAAAATGCTATACAAACATTTGGAAAAGTTTAGTTGGTCGGGAAAAGTTGAACGACTGGGATTCGATGAAGTGTTCATGGACGTCACAGATATTGTCGACTACAACCAGAAACTACTCAATCCAAATGATTTGACCCACTCGTTCCTTCAACTGGACCGTAATGATCCTACTGCGGGGTTTATCTTTAATGCGACGAGGGTTGCTGGTCACGGTTACCCCGACTTGCAGCCAGGCGACGAAGTATCCTCCCAATATCTATCGAATTCGGCGGCCCCGAATAGTGATGCCGAATTACTGACCCGGTTGATTTTGGGTTCACACCTTGCCCAGTATTTGAGATTGAGTCTAGAAGAGGAAAAAGGCTACACTTCGACTGTTGGCATATCCACGAACAAACTTTTAAGCAAATTGGTAGGCAACCTTCACAAACCAAAGGGACAAACAACTCTTCTTCCGCCCTATGAAGTTTTGCCCAACGATGATGGACTACAAAGCAATGCCACAACATTCATTGATAGTCATGACATAGGTAAAATACCGGGTATTGGATTCAAAATGTCTCAACGTATTCGGAACCATGTTCTATCACGTCCGGCCGACTTTGAAAGTGGACTAATTTATGGTGGCACGAAAGAATCTGTTGCTGTCCGTGACGTGCGTCTCTTTGCTGGCATGGGTCCTGATACATTGGAAAAAATTCTGGGGGGATCTGGGGCAGAGAGGGGTATTGGAGGTAAGGCTTGGGGACTGATCAATGGTGGCGATGACACGGATGTAAAGGATGCTCGAAAGGTGCCTTCCCAAATATCAATCGAGGATTCATATATCAAGCTCGATAACATGCCTCGATTAATGGAAGAGCTTCGAATGCTTACAACCAGTCTACTAAATAGAATGTATCAAGACCTACTTGAGGACGATGAAGAATCCCATGTACCATCAAAAAGATGGATTGCTTACCCCAAGACAATACGACTGTCTACCAGGCCTCGTCTTCCATTGAATGCAGATGGCACAAGAACACGAAGCTTTAACCGGATATCGAGATCTGGACCTCTACCAAATCTTGTCTTCAACTTGAAAGATGGTATAGATAGTATTGTCGAGCGGTTGATCCGAGATACATTAATTCCCATGTTCCGAAAATTGCACCCGCAAAGATCAGATTGGAATCTAAGTTTGGTCAACATCGGAGTAACCAATATGGTTGAAGCCGCGAGTGAAGATGGGTCTGGAGGCGGTAGAAACATTGGTCTTATGTTCAAGCGACAAGAAGCCACTCTCAAAGAATGGAAAGTTGAGGACCGTGATATTCCACCTGACTTCGTTACAAATAGGCGTGAGAAACCTTCAAGTGAGCTTATTGAGACAGAGCGTATCTCTAATCCCACTACGGGCTCCGAGGATGTAGTCTACATCTCGCAAGATACAGTAGACGAGCAAGATCTTTGGGAGGATGAAGATGAGTTAGGCAGTCGTGAGATCTGTCACGTATGTGGTGTGATGATGCCCGCATTTGCCATGCCAGCTCATCAACGATTCCACAACCTGGAGGAATGAAATCCTGGTCATAAATTGATGACTTGTCGATCCTCCGGGGTGATCTTCGAACTAGGACCCATCAGAAAATGTTCAGCCAAGGACTATTTTGAGGCTCCAATAAATTATTGTCTGTGCTCGGTAAGACAGAACTAGAAATTAGTAGAATGCGGGAGGTTCTGGAAAATCCATCTTGGTGATCCCATCTACATCCTGGGCAGGAAACAGGATACTGGACATAGAAGACGAACGAATTGGTCGGGAATAGCATAACTTTTGTCAAATCAGGTGGTTATTTGTGCGGCGGAAAGATTCCATGCGTGATTATATATTTAGGTGTTTTGGAACCGCCAGCGTCACCAACAAATGGGCATGTTCTGCAAGAGGATTCGTTACCGTATATTGCACGTCCAAAAATAGTCTCACTTAAATAAATAGAAGACAATAGTGTTGGACGGGCCACTTTACTTATTGCTTACTGTAATGGAACTACGATCCAAATATATCAATTTTGTTCTATGGTTTTCTTCTCATGATTGGTCCGGTGTTTTCCTTCTTGTATTGTGTGTCTATCATATGAGGGGTTTGAAGCGGTCACTCAAATTGGATCGCGAGATGCTTCTACCTGTTTTGTCCATGAATCAGTGGTGTGTGCAGCGTCATCGCAGGAGAGTAACCGCTTTTCATGAATTACCTTGGTCATATTTTCCTACTTTAGTCCAACTTTTTAGAATATGTTCACTGTAGATGAGCGATTATCCCGTTCCTTCTTTCCCTAGCTTTTCCTCTAGCGGAATGCACTCACTGCTCTTCACTCAATATCAAAGCCAGGTTGCCTACCGTCACTTCCCTTTTTTTTAGTCAGGCTGCCCAGCCCAGCCCTAACATATAATCTCGGCCGCTTCGGGGACATCTTGATCCGAGAGATCCGCATACCGTATCAACTAACCAAGCTAACTTTTGCAAGACGAAGTATGAGTCTCAACCTCAAGATCTCACTTGCGTGAAATCTCCCTGCAGATTATATTATTACTGATAGGCAGCATAACGTGAGCTTGATGTAACCAGGAAGGAACTTGCATACTGAGATAACTGCGCCTTCAAAGAACTTTTAAACCCTAAAAAGTATGGAACCTTCATCGTTCGTCTTCCTATATTCCCCTTCAGAGATGGAATGAGAGTAGTATTTCGCTTCGAGTTGCAAGTTTGCGCCTATAGCAGAACTGATATCTATGTCGACGGTACGATTTTGCAAGAACCAGGATTCATGCTCGTTAATATGGCGTTTTCATTGTGGATTTTTGTTTCTAGGACGTCACTGCCGTTACTCGCAAAGTAGTTTTCGATTTATTCTCTCTCTGCCATTATGTGCACTTCACGCTGTGATTAATCCTCATCTATATCTTCAATACCATTCTTTATGAAGTAAATTGAAGTGGGACTGGCAAAAATGACCACTAGAAAAGAGGAACTGTCGAACTCCTTGAGGTCCATATAAGTATCTCCCTCGATTGTTCTAAGCACAACATCTACAAAGTACTCATATCGAACAGAACATATAACCTCCACCTTTTCTACTCGACAAGCAATATCCTACTCACGTTCCTCGCCTCTCCCCCTTTTCCCCTCCAAACCCCCACCATCTTAAAAAACCTAAAAAATTACGTAACAACAAATCATCATATCCCATCATCACCAAGCATATCCCCATCCCATCCCATCCCCTCCAAAAATCAAAACCTCCCTCTACCCTCCTGAAGCTTTTCCATTCTCCCCCATTATCGCCGAAAGCCTATCCAACTCCCCAAACCCAAAAAAAATAAAGAATATACATTGATAGCAAGTCCCAGTTTCTATCGAGTATGATGTTAGTATGGATATCGATGCGTTGAATTTGGGGTAGTGAGTTGCTTGTGCTTACCGATCTGGGGACCTCCGGGTTATGAGCCCGGCGCGCTTCCACTGCGCCAACTTGCTTGTTTTATTGATTGCGAGGTTTTGATGCTGGGCAAGGATGGGAATTTGGCTTTTATTTGAGGTTTGGAGTGGATGGGTGGACAGAGGATGGATGATGGGTGTGAGTCACAGCTTGGTTGTGGTTTGGGGGGAGGGGCACTTTTACTTCTAGATGAAAATCGGATATTACTACACCTGAGGAATCTTGGTAGGATTACCTGTGAAATTAAAAGTATATGGAATTAGAAAAATTATTTTACCAATTATGGGTTTGCCAGTTGTGGTCCTGACCTTGTTCCTAATGCCGCCGTCGTTAGGAAATGAGTAACCGATCGCATTCCCCTTAATCACCATCCATTATTTTCGCAGTCAACACATCTCTTTTCCTTCACCATTAGTCATATTTGTAACACATCATTATTGAACCCTCGACCTACCCATCCCCAGTATTAATCATATTTTCCACTCAACTTCACCAATCCCTCTTTTTCGTTATCCTCTTTACTCTTCCTTGACCAAGCCGGTGCCTCATCTCTACCTTCCTCCTCCTCCATCACCCTCTTCCTTCGTATGATGCACCGTAGTCTGTACATGTTCTGCTGGCGAATATATCGTGTATAGAACTAGTGGTTCTTTCCCTGTATTGACAAATTGGTGTTGAGTGCCTGCTGGTACCACCATCAAGTCGCCTTTTTTAACGACTTGGTCTTTGCCGTTGATGGTGGCAAGACCAATGCCGGAGGTGAAAGTTAGTGCTTGGTCGACTGTGTGGACTTCATCGCCAATGTCACCGCCGACGGGAATGCTCATTAGGACGACTTGGGAGTAGAGGCCTGTGTACTGTGGGTTTGGGTTAGTGATTGTTGGTTTGTGAATGTGTGATATATGATAGTAAGAGGAGCATAGTGTCATGGAGGAGAAAATTAAAGTTAAGATACATACGAGAACTCTGCGGAATTCATGGGATGAAGCAGGAAGGTCTGAGGTCATTTGAGGGAAATAGACCATTTCGTGAGCAGAGGTGATGAATTAGGTTTCCTAAATGCCATATTGCGACTTTGGACTCTTAATGGGAAGGGGATTCCCAATTGACTTGTTTTTCCACACGTAGGGAGTAGGTTTGAAGTGTATCTTGTGCTGCCACTACTTCTGACAAGTATATGGCGAAGTATTAATGGGAGCATCGTTAGTTCTTCTGCGGGGTTGAGATAAGGGGTTCTATAGAAATCAACTGGAAATAATCAGATGATTTCTTTGTACTGTGAACCATTTGGCATGTCTGAATTCATGTCAACGATGGGTTGTTCTTGATGTCATTGAAAAATATTAATATGTTCATTGTTGGATTACCCCTCCTTCCTTTTGTAATCAACTTGCAGAGGAAGGAACCTACGATTCGACAATTTACAATATAATATTACTCGAGAATTGTACATACAATTCTTGTCACTCGGTGGTAAGCTGGACATCGGTGTACTTGGTAATTTCAGTCATCGATCTGAATTGTGAGATCTTATAATCTTTTTTCAAAATGATATAACATTAATGGATACCTTCCCCTCCCCCTCCCTCTTCCCTCCCCGATAAGGTTACCGAGAGATTTCCCCGGATTTCGGACCCGGATTATCTAAATATCCAGACACCGATGATGATCCATAATGATCCGAAATCAATAATCTTTTGTCAATCATTTAATTTTATGTCAATAGACAAGTCTCAGATCTCATAATGAATTCTATACCACGGATATCAAGGGCTCTGGGTAGTAAAAATGCCAATTGGATATGCACAGGATGTGCAAAGTCAAAACGAATAAACACGCCATTCTTCAAACCCTCCATAAACCGAAATCTTTCCAATAATTCCAAACCTCAAGGAAATGTAGCGCCAACCATGGAACAATTGAGAGCCCCATTCTCGCAAAGGAATAGTTCAACCATGTACTACACACTCAGTATCATTCTTGGAACTGTGGCTTTCTCATATGGTTCTGTGCCATTTTATAAAATGGTATATTTTCTTGCCTTCCACGCCACTTTACTACTTCTATCGCTAATATATATTCCTATAGATCTGCCAAACTACAGGATGGGGTGGGCAACCGATCAAAGCCCCTGGACACGGCGGTAGTGGTGTAGAAGGAGAAGATCCCTCCGAACGTCTCAGACCCGTCACCTCCGCAAAACGTATACGAGTAACCTTCAATGGATCCGTGTCGGACGTTCTACCTTGGAAATTCACACCACAACAGAGAGAGGTTCGAGTTTTACCGGGAGAAACCGCATTGGCATTTTATACCGCTACGAATAAATCCGATGAGGATATAATTGGGGTGGCTACCTATAGTGTGACGCCTGGACAAGTGGCTCCGTATTTTAGCAAGATTCAATGTTTTTGTTTCGAGGAGCAAAGGTTGAATGCCGGGGAAACGGTGGACATGCCTGTGTTTTTTTATATTGATCCGGATTTTGTTAATGATCCAAACATGAGGGGAATTGAGCAAGTTACTTTGAGCTATACGTTCTTCAGTAAGTTCTTCTTTCAGCCAAGGTGCAATACGTGAGGAGGGTATTATATTAACCCATTCAACAGAGGCTAGATATGATAAAAATGGACATCTAAAGGCTATGCCTGTTGGTATGTAAAGAATGATGAGATGTATGATGTATATTATATTTTGATGTATATTACATTTCTTTGCATTGGGCGGCGTTTGGAAACTCAGATGGTCTAGATTCTGGCCGTTAGATTACTACGGTACAAAGTATTTGCTGTAGACTAAGTATCCACTCACATCCAAGACATGCAACACTTTTTATATACTGCTCCGGTGCTCGTACAAGTATGCTCTGTAGTCACATGATTATTCACATTATGCCCTTCTCTCCTACCATCTTGTTCTAACTGACCATTGCTGCCCTTTTTCATCTCTTATTAGATGTTGATGTTCTGCCGCCAGGATATATATCTTA
>NW_001820804.1:157739-161774 GCF_000146945.2 Sclerotinia sclerotiorum 1980 UF-70 | reverse complement strand
CTATTCATCTATTCATTCATTCATTCGTTCGTTCTACTCGACTTATTCCTCCCCGATACGATCCTGTCTTATAGTTCAAACAAAGCACAATCAATAGATCAATAAATCATTCTTTTGCTCAATATTAACACATCAATAAATCAATAAATTATTATTATACCATTGTTTCAATATCGATATCAGCTCCGATCTTGATTGGTGGACTAGACTTCAAGTGAGTAGTTGGTGATTCCAGAATCTCATGGTTGATGGGAGATTTGCTCACTATCCGCAGCAACACAGCCTTTCCGTAGTCGTCACCTGATAATTGTCAAATCAATTGCCATCACAATGATGACCACGAAAAAGGCTCCTGGAGGCATCCGTCATGATGAGATCAGGGAAACGGATTCACATTCACATTCACATTCGCATATACATTTACCTCTTAGACGTTCTGTACCTTCATCACGTTCCTCTTCCTTTTCTGAATCATCTAATAGTGGCATGATACAAACCCCAATTACTGTGATTCACGAGAATGCTTCCAGTCTATTTGAACATCGAGGTCAGATGGGATATCTAAAAACTTACGAGGAAGATATTCTCAGATTGGCCTTATCATCGATATCATTAACCCCTTCAGATCCACCAGTACTTTCTGCCTCCATCAAAGAATCAACAGATAATATGGACAAACTCGAGATCGTCGACAAGAAGCACAAACCATTCGTTACTACAATTCCTGAAATCATGCTTGGAATCTTCAAATATCTTAATCCTATTGATGCAGTCTGCTTCAGTCTCATAAAGTTTGTAACCTCTCAAAAATCCGTCGTGTGATGACATTCATTAACTCTTTATCAGTAAGTACAGTCGCAACATATATACTTCTCATGGCGCTCATCAACTTCTTGACTTTCAACCCCCTCTTCAAATTGGTCGACCTGAAAGCAGATTTTCCAGTCATCCCTGGACCAGAGCATTCATGTCATCATTGTTGCCCTGTGGCATTCTTTCCAGCACATTGCGAATTGCATTTTCATCTAAGGAGTTTCATTCCCTCAGATCTTACCTTTTGTGCTGGGCAATGTCAAATGGTTAACGCAATGGTGAATCATTTGACTCGGAATCATGTGGAGCTTGTGGAAGAAGTTATAAGAAACAGTTTGAGAGAGGAAGAAGAATGATTGATGTCATGAGACCAGAAGGACGCGTAAACAAATGGTTTGAACAGCCAAGACTTGATAGAGAAAATCGCCAACGAGAGAATCGTCGACGATTACGAAGACTATTGCAGCAGGCAACATCTAGTTCCAACTCGGCGTCAAATCAAACAGACAATCCGCAATTATGATGTTTTTACGAACCAAAGTAAGCTAAATGCAACATTTCACACCTTTTGATCACAATAATCACGACCCCGATACTCTCCATGTTCGTTCGAAGGCGACTTACTCTTAAAGGTCGTCAGTGTGCGAAATTTGAAAGGCATCTATGATTGGTTCGGGAGTTTTGTTTGGGAACGAATAGAATGTTTGACCATGGACGGATTTCTTTGGTGCTATTCAGGTTCACGATACCTGCATGCGTTTTCACTGGATAGAGTTTCGAGACTGCAAATAGGTTACGATAGAGTTCAGTTTGTTTTATGCAATGCATTGGGGGTGTCATGGGTTGGAGTTCTCACAGGCAAATGAGTTACGATACAATTCAGAATAGCGATAGTCGGATACATTTTTGGCAAGCGGAGTTTTTTTTTATTTTTAAAAAAAAGAAAAATGATAATAATAATTGGGCTATCGTACAGTTCATTCCTGACATACACACTTGGATATTACAAAACACAGTTCGGAAAGGCGGAATGATGGTCAGTGGTACATTCAATATGTTTGCGATCTTTCATTTGTGAATGAGTAGTACGGATGGATCATGGGTTTTCTCATGGATGGATGAACGGATAGGTGCACCAATAGCATTAAACGAAATTTTCGAAAAGGTGTTAATATGTGAATGATACGATCCGGTGAGTGAAGCGTTTACATACGGCCTATTCCTATTATATGAATGGAAATTTATAAATAAAAGAAAGGGCTTCAGTATTAAAAATAAATAAATATTAACATTAATATTTTTTTAAATATAAAAATTAAAGTATAATATTTTAATCTCTTAATTAAAAGATTTTATCTTATTTTAATATTTGTTAAAGTGAATGGTTCCTGCGTAGCATGTGCACAGGGCACTAGTCCTATTAGGACTAGATTGAGAAGCTCTCTGTAGGAGAGCTTCTGTCACGATTCACCATTAGGATTGATGGTGTTACGATGGTAGCAAACTGATTAATTAGGAGAGCTTAGGCCTTGTGCAAACACGATCAGATTTCATCGAATTAGCATGTGATCTTGGTCACCTTAAGATCGTATGCGCACGCACCATCAGAAATCACGTGATAAGGAGCCCTGAGGAGCCAGAAAGCTCCTGGGGGCTCCCTTTATCGATCATTATATAGTCGGAGTAGTTTCATAGTTTAGGAGCTTCGTGCTCAACTTAGTTATCAATTAGTTTACCTACATTCTACTTGATCTAGTAACGAATTCACTTTCAAGTGAATACCAATGATAAAGCCTTAACCCATAACTACCAACCGATGAACCTTAAACAGCCGCTGCCTCCAGTATAGTATCGTTACACCTCAGTTCTGCCCTATCAGCTTCCCACTATTCCCTGTGTAAGGTCATTTCTTTTAACAATATTTACTATAATTATATAAAAAAATAAAAATAAAAAGTTGTTTTTGTTAAAAGGAATGACCTTACACAGGGAATAGTGGGAAGCTGATAGGGCAGAACTGAGGTAATATTGGTCTAGAATGTTAATCACTCTTTTAAGTTCTACGGAAGTGCGAAGCTCTCCTACAGAGAGCTTCTCAATCTAGTCCTAATAGGACTAATGCCCTGTGCACGTGCTACGCAGGAACCATTCACTTTAACAGTTTTTAATTTTAAAAATTAGGATATTAAAACTTAAAATCAAAGACTTTAAAACTATTAAAGATATCAATATATTAAAATCTTATATAAAATTAATATTAAAAAAAGAAAAAAAAGACATCAAAAAATTCTAAATAAGATCATTAATCAAAAGTGAATAAATATATAGATAGACTTATACAACTAACGGATTCCTCCTCGTGAGTCATTTCTTGCTTGAATCTGGTTCGATTTGGTTCTAAAGCTAATTATAAGATCTGACCTTGATGTTTTGTATCAGGAACTACACAAGTGAGTGAGTGAGTGAGTGAAAGTCTCATGACACCACGACAATTACTATTGCTATTATCCGAATCATTAAGTATCACAGCAATTTCAATCACGAAAATAAGTAAGGAGTCCAAACCAAAAGCCAACGTTTGTGTTCTGATATCTTAACAATGCAATAAAAAATGCTAGTGTATTATTTCTGGTAAAGAATCCCAAATCCAAAAATTCCCCATGAAACGATGCATCACCAAGTTCTCACAGCCTCAACTACGGTAAAGCCATCATACTAAATACTTATAAAGAAACTCTTCTCACCCTCCTTCGGCTTTACTTCCGCTCTCTTCAAAATTGGATCCGCACAACTAATCCTAATTCTCTCCGGCGTCGCTGGACTTTCCAATCTCAACAATCCTCCATCCTTAATATCTTGACCTATTTCTGCTGTCACACCATACTCCTTCCTAGCAGCCTTCAACGCATCTCTAATAGCGAAGAACACAGCACTACCCATAAATAACGGCGGTTCACCTACTCCTCTACTTCTCTGAATAGTCTTCAGCTCCTCCCATTCCACACCCTTGAGTAGAGAAACATTAAACTCTTGAGGAATATCTCTAAATCCCGGAATTTTATATGCACCAGGTCCTCGAGTTGCTAACTGTCCTGCCATTGGTCCAGCGCGGAAACCAAAGTGATTCTTCAGTGGTAAATAATCTCATACCTTGCACCAAAAGCACCTTCAATTTGTCCATAATCAATAGGAAGGATTGATGGACCGACCAACATCCATTTT
>NW_001820804.1:145577-157475 GCF_000146945.2 Sclerotinia sclerotiorum 1980 UF-70 | reverse complement strand
CCGTTTCCGAGATGAATACACTAGACAATGGAACTCCAAGTGCCTCAGCTGCTACCATCATCACTTTTGTATGCAAACCCTGTCCCATTTCAGTACCACCGTGAGCTACAAGAACGGATCCATCGTGGTAGATATGAACTAATGCTCCAGCTTGGTTGAGAAAAAGTGCTGTAAAGGAAATACCGAACTTTGTAGGTATAATTGAAAGTCCCTCTCTTTTTCCACTTATGTTCTGCGTTAAATTTTGTGATAGCCTCACGCCTTGCGGCATAATTCGACTCTTCCTGAACTTGCTTATACATTAGTGGTACATGCCAGTCTTTTAAGGCTTGGTTGAAATGTGTTTTCTCGTTCGCCTTGTACAAGTTTATTTCTCTGAGTTTCTCTGCTGGCATACCGAGACGGTCCGCAACTTCCTCGATGTATGATTCTGCCATGAATAAACCTTGTGGTCCACCAAATCCTCGGAATGCGGTATTTGACATCGTATTCGTCTTGCAAACACGACCTCGGACGTGAATATTAGGAATCATATAACAATTATCAGAATGTGATAATGATCGATCCAGTACAGCACCAGAAAGATCTTGAGTCCACCCTCCATTGCAGAACATATCTAAATCAAGTGCTTGAATCTTACCATCCTTATTAACGGCGACTTTCCATCGGGACAAGAAAGGATGCCTTTGCCCAGAGGTAATCATATCTTCATCACGATTGAGCATGCAACGAACTGGCCTACCAGTCTTTTTGGCGGCAAGCGAGACAATGCCACATAGTTGGATGGAACGAGTCTCTTTTCCACCAAACCCACCTCCAAGTCTCTTGACTTTACTCACAACCTTGTTTGCAGCAACGCCACAGACTTGCGCAACATAAGTTTGGCTGAAAGATTGTTAGCTTAAGAATATGAAGGTATCTGATTGTACTTACGTTTCTGTTGGATTTTGTGTCCCAGACCAAATTTCCATTTCTCCATCTTCGATTTTAGGTATCGCTACACAAGCCTGAGTTTCTAAATAGAAGTGCTCTTGCCCACCAATTCTAGAAACACCACTAAAGACATAATCTGCTTCTTCGAATGCCTTTTCTGATTCTCCTTTCTTTATGTACCGGTAATGATCGAAGAAACTTTCTAGGTCAATAGCCTCCTCCATTGTGAATATGGCCGGCCTTTCACCGTACTCTACTTTGACAGCTCGTGCTCCTGCACTTGCATGTGCTGCACTATCAGCAAGAACTATACCAATGGGTTGGCCTGTTGTAAATACTTCATCAACAGCAAAGAATGTTTCGTCACAGACAGGTGCTCCCCAATAATTGGCCTCAGGACTTGGCATGTCTGTATGATCAACATATTGAACCACACCTGGCAAATCCATTGCAGGAGCATAATTAACACTCGCGATTTTCGCATGAGCCTTTGTCGATAAAACTAAGCATCCGTATAGCTCGTTCTTCTGGACTGGTATGTCATCCGTATATTGTGCTTCACCACAGGTTTGCTTTAATGCAGCTACGTGTGGACTTGCCTTTCCGAGAACATTCTGTTGGTAGGCAAAAGTGGCTTCTCTATCTTCTTTGCCAAAAGATATCATGCGTTCAATCTCCGGTACGACTTGTGTATCTACTTCCAAATTTTTCATCTCGAAACTGGATAAAATTTCGTGGTAGAATCGATAGAAAAAGCCGAACGCAAGAGATTTCCGGTAAGTCGCCATTCCTCCAGGAACGCTAAAGCTAAGGTTAAAGTCCTCTTCTAGAGCATTCATAGTTCCCTCTAACGTTGCAGGATCCGTAAATTTCTTGCCCAGTAAATAAGCACCGGCCTTTTTAGCCGCAATCGTGGTTGGAGCCATTCCTCCGTATACCAGACTTGCGCTAGTTACAACCTGAGTATTATCAATGGCAATTCTAAGAGCCGCGTTGACAATGGCGATATCATCATCCTTTCGTTTCGATTGCTTGTACGCTCTTAAATATTCTCCCTTTTGTGTCACGGGTATACGAATGCTAGCAATGATTGCATCTGGAGCGAGTGCAGTTAATCTGTAACCTTTGAAGAATTCAGACATGGGAATTTCCGTCTCCTTGTCTAAAGACTTTGCGACTAGGATAGCATTTGATGCAACGAATACAGGATTGAGATCAGAAATAGGAGAAGCAGTGGCCAAATTTCCTGCGGGCGTGCCGACATTTCTGATTTGTCGACCAGCAAAATATTTCAATTGCTTATGAATGGCTCTATAGAAGTCGTTAGTATAGAGTAAGTACAATATAGTAACATGATTTGTTATCTATGGGGTCCATTTGTTGTTACTCTACCAGAGAGGAGACGATGATAGATTTTCATTAGTACGTATGAAAGTATCAATGGCAAAATAGCAAGGAGAAGTTTGAGACAAATAGATCTACTGACTTGAATACTTGACCCTTTTCAGGCCCATAATGCTTCTCTGCTTCTTGAACAATAGACTCTAAATCCGTCAATATCACATTACCGCCAATCTCTAGATGGTCATCCTTGAATGAGTATTGCCTTAATTCGGGGATATCCCCAACAAACACCGAAGCTGTGTATTGCATAGCCTTGAACTTAATCTCGATTTGCGTTTCCGTACTTCCACCAATGATTTTGGCCGACGGATATACGCTCTTAATCTCTAAGAGCTGCTCCATGGTCACTGGACGATACCACTTCTTTCTTTTATTTCCAAAAGCCAAGGGTTTGAACTCATGTCTCATAAGTGGCGGTGGAAATATGAGTTCAGTATCCGGATTATACTCGATGAATCCTGGAGGTGTAAACCGTTTTATAGGTTGATCATCCTTTAATTCGTTCTTACAGCATCCACCACTTTCTCCACCACTTTCTCCACCATTTTCCATACAACATCCACCTCCACCATTTCTTTTAGATTTGCCACATGCAGCCCCAGAACTAAAAGTCTGCGCTGCATCTAGGATTGGGCGATACCCTGTACACCTGCAAAGGTTTCCATCGAATGCTTCTTCTACTTCATGCTCCGAGGGATTCGAATCATTCCGTAAAAGAGCATACAGACTCATGACTATGCCTGGCGTACAGAACCCACATTGACTACCATTCCCTTTCGCGATTCTCTCTTGCGTAGGATGCGGCCTCTTTGTGTTCCCAATTCCTTCAATTGTTATAACGTGCTTCCCGTCGACACTGACCAGTGGAGCTAAGCATGCGTTCACGCTTGCATGATATATTTTCTTGGTGGTTGGATTGTATTGAGAAACAACCACTGTGCAAGCTCCACATCCTCCCTCTGCACACCCTAGCTTTGTTCCTGTAAGACCTATGCCGCGAAGGTATTCAAGTAGAGTAACCTCAGGATCCATGTCATCGAGGACAACTCGCGTGCCATTCAAATAAAAACGAAGGGTATCATCGTAGGTGGTCGTCACGGAGGAGAGAGAGTTTCCGGAATCAAGGGAAACTGCAGGGTCCGGTGAATGTTCTGGAGAAACAGCAATGGGTGCCATATTGAGTTGGGAGATGGATATTTCTGATAGAGTTGTTGTTTATTGAGGAATTCAAACCACCAACGTTCCTCGTTGAAGATGTATTTCCTGCCACAAAAGTACTTAGTGCCGCTCGAATGTTAGTTATTTTTAATATAGTTGAAGTTTTAAAATGAGAAAACAAAAGGGAAAGAAGAAGATTATTTTAAAAAGAGAGTGTATCTTTCTTCAAGAAGGCGAAGATACTATATTGGGCCTGTTGCTTATCTAAAAGCTTAAGCCGATGGAGGTCTCCGATAGCCCTCGCAGCAAATCCCCTGGGCCAACCTTTTGGGAGATCCAGGAACTCAGTGATGCGGGGTTGATGTGATTGTGAAGTGGCAAATCTCGAGTACAGGTATATTGACCGTATCACTTCATTGAGATGTCAGGATTTGAACCTTTACCCTCAAATATCGGAAGGTAACCAACTGATCATTCCAAAAGACTGCTTACCATCTCATTACCTTCATTCGTTGAGTAACTCAAACATGATCTGCGAGGATGCTTCCGTTGCTTTTAGTGGATAGTGGGGTTGATTGCTCGGAGCTAGAAGCTTAGCCAAACGTCAACATCGGAAATCGCCTGTGCTTGTGTGATTAGTCACGACCCGACTACATAAGTCATTATGTAAGTGATTTTGCGACAACGAGAACAACAAGATCATGTGATGTTCCAAATATGAAGTTGGCATTCATAATACCTCATTCGATTCCCGCTGGCTAGAGAAAGTTTTCCTCTAGATATCACCACATTCATTCAACAAATAGCAGCTATCCGATCATATTACCAGTCTCGTTGCACTGAGTGAATCTCTTCAAATATCTCAAATGTTTTTTGACTTTGGCACTTCGATTCTCCTCATCGCAATACTGGGTAGTCCTTTAGTGCATGTGATTAAGTGTATACTTGAAAGAATACGTGGGTTTGGTTTGAATCCTCCATTATATGACTTGAACGGTATTTCCATCCTCGTTAGTTTGCGAACTACCACAATTATATTCGCTTTCTCGCATGATTGCTGCCTCTTGGCCAGTTGATTGTCTTTTGATAGACATGCTTGAGCTCTCAAGCCATCTTATCGACTTATCGATGGTGCATGGTTGAGGCATTATTCTTCGATTGATCCAGAAGTTTGAATATGGGATGCGTCAATGTCTGGTATCATTTTGATTGTCCAGTCTATTTTCCAAATGTCCAGCCATTCAGCTTTCGAACTTAAAGCTAGCTACTTTCAATGCATAATCGCAGAACATGAGCCAAATCATGTACTCATACATTCAAATCTTGTTACAAGATCAGTTTGCAAACACCTCCGCCAGCTTTCAGACATGTTAAGTCAATGTCACAAGGTCATCTGGAGTACCTCTTGAGAAGATTTGACTTTCGCCATATGTCACATCACATTGCGGTGCCCGCGTGGCGATCATTGCACATGGATTTGTTTGTGTAGCGATGGTATCGAGCTCTGGAAGTGTGTTTCATGAAACAGGCACTTGATATTCGAAAGCTCTGCAATAACAGATCAAGAGCTGCCACAAAACTTACCGAAAGCCGTTTGATATGAATTGACCAACGGGAGACTTTATGAGCAAATGTGTAGGTAATAACTTGTGTCGGATATGTCTAAGCAGCTTTCGAAGTATGGCTTACGCACTCATGTTTTAACTGCTTTGATTTCTTACTAATGAACATACATTGCTGACCCTACCTTGAATTGGACAATGCTGCTAAGGCTTCTGGAGCTTTATGCTTTTCGAATATGAATAGCAGTGTACGTTTATTGTGAACGGCGTGTATAAGTATGAACAATAACCCGCCGATTTAAATCTCTACATCGTCACATCCAGTTTCGTCACTCCTCGGGAGGGTGTTCGGCACGATTTCAAAGACTTGTCGTTTTGAAAAAGCTTCCTCATTCTCACAACCACCCCCCAAAGACAGCAACACATATCAATATGGCTATCACCGAACGAGTTTTGTCAGTTAACGGTAGTGTTGATGAATGGAAGGATACCCTTAAATCCATGATTCAAATAATAAGCATTCAAGATGGCCATCTTCGAACTTGGTATGCTCCTCTGTCATGATTCCTCTATGATATATCTCTAACCAAAATATCAGACACAGATTCCACACCAAAGACAACAAAAGATTAAACTTCTTATTGAATTAGGGCAACCATAGTAGCTCCCAAAAACTTTCAATATAAATTCAAACCCTTTACGAGACTGAAAACACACAACTGACCCTTCACCGCAGCCTCTCTCGCTTTCCAAAAATGCCATCTCATATAACACTAATTCTCGCCGCTCCTCCAGAGTCCAAACATCCTCATCATTGAATATAAACCCTACGCTCCGGTAGAAATAGTAGATGCCCCTTTCATCCAAATGATCATCATACAAAAAAAATAAATCTTACATTATCCGAAGATGATCTCAGAGCGCAAATCACCAGATTCAAGGAATTCGAAGGTTTCACTAGTGTTGCTTCTGGCTTTTCTCTTGATGATGATGATGATGTAAATGTTGATGGAAAGGAAAAAGCTTTTGTTACGGCTCTGGTATAGAATAGTTTGGAGACGAGTGGAATAGCGAAGGAGAGTACGACTGAGCTTTCTTATGGTGCTGAGAGTCATGTTGTGCATTTTGAGTGATCTGCTAGATGTTTACGTTGTCACTGAAACTTGAGGTGATGACTTGGCTTCTTTTATCAAGGTTGGCCTTTCCAACCTACTTTGGATTTGAACTCGGATTGACTACTGGAATACCTAGTCAATGGTTTAATCATATAGATCTTTTATTAGTATTCTACTAAGTTAGTAAATCAAATTTTAAATATCTTAACTTATTATGGTCTATCCATCACAGAACATACTTGCCGTACTATTGCATTCAATTAAACCTATCTCATACCAAACCATATCATCCATCTAGGGGAAAAGTTAGTTGTCGGAACAAGATGAGGTAAGGAGCTAGATTGTAATGTGGATTATGTAAATATGTAATCTTAGCAAAGATATCTAGCTAATATTAATGCTTCTATGTCATGCATGGATATTTATATATAGCAATTCCATCCATCCCCATAATCATAATATCATAATCCCGTATATAAACCCCAGCAAATCTCCAGCAATTGAATAATAATGCTCCCACCCCCTCATTTCTTATCACCCGCAAGTCTCAATAATCTTCTTCCCCTCTATACCCGCTTCAACCTAGCAATCAAACATCAAACATCAAACTTCAACCCCCCGAATCTCCCCACCAATAGCTTCTTCAAACTCCCCCCATCTCCACAGTATCCCGCTACAGCAATAGATTTCCCAGCCCATCTCTTACACGCCTCATCTTGGTCTGCACTATAGAGATCTATAGCATGATTAAAGGATTTAGTTGCTAACCAATCGAGTTCTTGAGTTGGGTAGGGAATTTCGGTCTTTTTGTTTACAGTTTATCATTAGCTCTGGTTATAAAAGTGGAAAAAGCGAGAAATGAATCGGTTGTCATCTGAGGGATCGAGATGGAGACTGAAAAGAGAAGAGAGGAATAGGATAAGGTATTAATAAACATACCTCAGCAGCATCAGCAGCAAGCATACAAACTTGATCAAGTAGTTCCCCCGCAATCTTATCATCATTTCCCATAGCTGCCTGAAACAAACATCGCATGTATTTTGACAGTTTTACCGTATCAAATTCCTCAATTTCCCAAGTTTTGTTTGTGATTTTTTTGAGTGTTATGATTAGAACTATGATATTAGTTAGGCATGTCAGCATATCAGTCTTTCAGAGGTATGATAGGGGAAGAAAAGAAGAAAAAGGGAAATGGTGATATAGAAAAAGAAATGAAGCACAAACCTTGAGTAGGAGCCTCACAACTCAAAATACAATCCGCCATCAATTCATAAACCCTCATACTCTTGCAGACTCCCGCCTTAATTATAATCTCTCCCAAACCATCCCAATCCTTCAATTTACATGCAGCCTCAAAATCAAAAGCCAGCAGAACAGACAATTTCTGCAATAAATCCTCAGTAATTTCCACTTCTAGCTTTTCTATTTTCTCCTGTAACAAACGGTCAAAGCTTGTTACATGTTTTCGTAAATCGAGATAGAATTGTAGTTGCTTTTCGAGATTTTGTTCTGCTCTTGCAATCGAAACGAAAGTTGTAGCAGCACAGAAGTTGCAGAACATTTTTCGGAGTGTAACATCTTCATATGCATCTTCGCCAATGTCTTGCGGATAGCGATCAGTGAATCCGATGCAGCAGGCTAACATTCGGAGCGAATGGGTTGGATCCCATGTAGAGAGATATTTGAGGGATAGATTGTAAGAGTTTCTTGAAAACCATTCGAGTTCGACGAGTGTCCAGATTTCTCGATTGAAGGATTTTTGGATGACGTGCAGTGCTGTGATAATTAGTATTTAGTTCTTCTGTGGCCTTTCAAATAGCTTACCTTTTTCGAATAGCACACACAGCTTCTCAATGTTCTCTCGTGTGTCATTAGCTGATGCTTCCTCGGTAGCAATAACACCAACAAGCAGAACAATAATCATTCGAATGATCGACGGAAGATGCACATTCTGCTGTAAACCATATCCACATCTCTCTAGTACCAACCAGAGAGCATTTAAAACATGTGTTTTATTGCCAACCTTTTGAGCATCAAGGACACAAGCGAAAAGTAGATTTGTATCTTCAGAGCATGAGGCGACCCTTTCGAGACATTCTGCTGCTAATTCAACCTCACTACTTCTGATTGCTACCTTGTACATGAGAAATCGTGTTAGTGGCTCTTCTTTTGCTGAATCTGACATAGAGCCAAAGATATTACGGGCAGAGTTAATATCTCCTCGACTGAGGGCACATAGAAGAAGCTTTCTATAACATATTAGATTTAAAAACCATCAGTAAGAAGAAGAACAAACCGTGATATCTTAGCCATATTAGCCTCTCCAGATTTCTCAAACAGTTTATGCATAGCAACGCGACACCATTTCCCCGTTAATTCATACTCCGATATGCTGTAGTTTGCCTCTATCTTCTTCCAAATTAACTATGTCCCATTAGTTTTCTGTCGATCAATGTTCAAGACGTCACAAACCGAATGAGCCATCATAGTAGCCTCCACACCAACAGGTTTCTCAACATTCTCCACAATCATTGTAAGAAATCCTTCAATGCCGACAAATAAATCTTCAGTCTCCCTCCCACCGACAGCCATCCAGATCCTCGTGTGAAGCACCTTTTCTAACCATTCTGTCATAGTTGCTAACTCCTTGACTCGTAGTCTGATCATCTCATCCAACGCTCCGCATGCCAAGCTGGGTGCTTTTTCATGCAACTTCCTAACATGGAAAATGAGCAATCGCAGATTAGTCGAATTAAAGACCACAATTCGAGTCATTTTGTTCAGAATAGCAGTATATGCCAAGCCATCAAAAGTTTCATTTGGGATTTCCATCAGAAGTTCTAGTTTCAAAAGTAGAACCACTAACTTATCTCCGAGTTCACTCTGAAGAAGATCGACCAAATCCCGTGCCCGTTGTATAGAATCTGATGTGTTAGTCTCCAAGAGTGCCTTGATAAGCGTTTGAATGATAGATATTCGTAATTCTGTAGCATCAGCACTCAGTTTGTCCAAATCATCGCCACTTAAAACATTATAGGCACGCTCCAGCCATTTTACTGAGAGTGCATACTGTTTCTTCTCACGTAATGCCTTTCCCATTTCATATAAAGTATCCGAGAGACTTTCGGTAGTAGAATGGTCGAAGAGTTCTTTGAAGGACATGGATTTATTGAACATATGTTCAGCGAGTTGCATATCATCTTGTCGCCATGCCTATAGACTTTGTTAGCAGATATTAAGCAAAAGGTATCATGATCTTACCAATAAAGTCCTAAGAACGAAATACTCAGCCGTGAATCTCGCACAAGTTGCCCTTTCTTCTGATTTATCGGGTGATGCGTATGTACGTAAAAGTTCTTCACTATATCCTGCATATCCTGCAAGCTTTTCTAAGGCTTTGACTGCATAATCGATTTTCTGTCCATCTGATCCGCATATCATTAGCAAAAACTCCTAGATTCTAGCTCTCTCCCTAAACAGAAACGTATACATACTCAAACAGTCTCTTCCCGTCTTGATCCCCACTTTCATCAGCCTCAACAAATTTCCCTTCGATTTCTCCACTTTCTCTTTGTCTTTATTCTCGCTGGTGGCTTCGCGCAAATAAGCGGCAGAGTTTCCACATTCATTCGCACAATCTAGCACGAGAAAGGCAAACATCCTAACCATGATCAATAAGCCCTTAAGTTCATTTTTCTTATCCCAAGTCTTTGAGCCATCATCATCAACTTCCATATCATTCTCGCCAGGAAGACTCCTTCTCAACCTCGTCGCAACATTCCAAATATGCGTCGCCTTCTCATCCAATTCCTGAGCTTTGTCCCTAGCACTCGAACTTAACTTGGTCGGAAAAGTCGCTATACTGTTCTCCAATTCTCTAAAGGTCCCATTTCCTTCAACCGTTGTAAATGTAAAGTTGAATACATCTCGACTGAGACTTGCATCTAAGAAATCGAGATCATTTTCGAGTTTATGCGCGAACACTGCGAGTCGGAGGGAAGTATGTTAGAACAGAAATAAGAGAGAAACAAAAGAATTGTCTTCCTAATTATCTCAAAGTATAGAGTGATTCTTTTGATGAGGGCAAGCCCCCAAGCCTCCATCGCTCGCTGCGCTCGAAAGCTTTTTGTAAAACCTTGTCGTGATGAGATATTAAGCACAACAAAGAATTGATATAAAAACTATCCTCCACCTTTCCTTACCTGTCTATCCTTTCCGCCGCTTCACCTACACACACCCATCAAGCCCCCAATCCTGTAGCCAACCCTCAAAGTCTCCAAACCTCCAACCACCAAACCAAAAGCAAAGAAAGGCAAGAACACAAAAGACTCACCAAATAAAGCTCTCAACCTCTTATCCTTCACATTTCCATAACCATCCTTATCCCCCATGACCTTCCCACTTCCACTCCCCATTCCATCTCTACCATCCCTCCCCTTCTTATCCCCCATCCCATCCACCCTCTCACCCACCACCACACCCAAACCCTCAACCCTCACCATACCGTTCTCGCCATATCCCTGCCGTGCAACACCAGCAGCAGTCTTCAAAGCATTAGATTCCGGCATCATGCGGCTTCGTACACCCTCCACACAATTTTGTTTTCGTCTTCTCTGCTCTTCTGTTCTGTTCTATTCGTCTCTGCGTCCCGAGATGTCTCAAATGTCAGATGAAAAGTCGCAGGCTGCTTTCCCCTCACCCTTTCTCGTATGATGTTTATTTGTCTGCCCATTCAAGAAATGTTGGTAACACAACTCACCAGCTCATTTGTTTGGACGTACATAAAGATAAGTAAGTATTCATCTCCACCCTCAAGTATTAAAGAATGAAGTTTTCAAATCAACTGCTACTATGCAGCATTGTATTATTCGCTTCCTCAGACTACTCATGAATTATGAATTATGAAAGATGGTTGGGATGTGAAATATGAAATATGAAATATGAAATATGAAAGGTGAAAGGTGAAATGTCAAGGAAGCTTTTGATGCTTCGGAGGAATTTGCAAATTTAACCTAAAGAAGCCTAATTTTACCATGAACCCAAGCCAACACTCCCATCCAAACCCCTCCCCCAAAACTCCCCGGCCCCCCGTTGACCCATCCATTCGTGAAATTTCTCCTTCTCTCCTATTTCCCCTTTCCATTCCATTTCCATTCCATTTCCATTTCCGTTTCCGTTTCCATTTCCATTTCCATTTCCATTTCCTTTACCTTTCCTAAAGGAAGAAGAAGAAGGAGAGAAAATTCAATTCCATTTTCCAGATAGCAAATTCCAATCACATGTTATATATGTATGTACGTACTCATCTATTAAATACTAGAAAATATCGGGCTTTCTTGCCTCTCCGTCTTTCATTCTTGCATTCCATACCATATTGTAAAGTATTATCGCCTAATAGGGTCTTGAGGTAAAAAGTTTCCAACGATCAGAGAAGGGCTGTTTGGGAATCATCGTTAGTTGTTGGTCTTAAGACTGCTCGCTCTTCAGATTATTTGCGCTTCTCGTCCCCTCATCAATCCTCTTCCCAATCTCCTCACATCTCCATCGAAACCTTCCTTGGGAGACAAAAAGAACTCTACTCACATTTTGTGTTCATCCCTCCTAACATTGAACGAAAAACAACATTTAATCGTCGGATCTTTGCTCTTATCATCCGGATTCTTTAAGGAACAGCTCGTCAAGCGTGCTTGCGGAGTCAAATCAAAAGCTATCGCTCCAAATTCTCC